>NW_027116892.1:0-173814 GCF_024137725.1 Prorops nasuta
TTATAGGGAGCCCCGAGTATATTAATCGCAACAACACTATAATTAATAACTAGAAATAATGGTGAGAAATAATTGCGGCTGTTGAATCACACTTCCACTCATATTGCAAACACCTACTTTTTAATTTAGGCTCAATAATTAATCTTTCGTAGACATTTTTTCCACAGTGAATGGAACATTCGAATATTCTCTCTCCAACGTCACCTTAAACGTAATGTTTTACTTTTGCTAGTAACAATAACAATTGCAAAACGAACAAAAGAGGAAAAATCTAACGAGTAATGATTTTCGAGCGACGGACTCAAAGTTATCGTGGCCTTGTGTAAGGACAGACAAAAAAACAAAGAGAAAGAAATACATGTTGTCAGAAGAGCAGTATCAGTATTCGAGCAGATTAAAATTGAATCTGAGGGAATGCTCCTATTTAACATTATAAACTATATTGTGAGATATATATATACGAAACCTTAATAATCATTTTAAAATATCAGTATAATATATATATATATATATATATTTATATATATATATATGCATATATTGATCGATCAATAGAAAGTCTTTATCTTCTCTGGGGAATCGCATTATAAACTTTCCCAGTCTCCGTGTTGTGAACCAATATTATCAAACTAAATGGTAAACATCTATATCTGTACATAATCTGTGAATAGCATGCGTAAAGCTTTCGACACAAGCGAAACAACATATTTCTCCTATAATTAAATTGTATAAAACGTTTATGCTGCTTAGCTATAACTCAGTGTCCACAATTGTCTATGAAGAAATGAAGAATTTATAAAATATCACTTAGGCCAAATTCCTTGTATTCCAAGCGTGCATAAGTTATCTTTATCGGTAAAATCACTGCTGTCGAACCTTTTTGTCACTCCACTGTGTACGAGATTCGATAAGCGGTTCGATCAGCAGCCTGTAAAATCATTATACCATAGGATATTCCCTTATTGCAATAGGCTCTGTTTTCAAACGATTAATCAATCATCCATTCAATTATACCTCGGTCATGTATGTAAATAATACGCAATTTGAAATTTTCTACATTTGCCACGGATCACCATTTTGCAAGAGATTCTACAAAATTGGTTAGAAACCGATAAAAATTCTTACTTAAATTCTTGCAGATTAAAGCTGCCGACGACATGTCATAATATCAATCTTGGATAAGAGTATTTAAAAGATTTGGCAATAAAGTGAGTCGTGGAGGAGAGGCTTGATACTCTCTATTGGATTGTAATAATGGGTCACAGTAGTAAGGATAAACATTGCGTTGAGGGAAAGAGAGGGAGGGAGAGATATAGAGAGAGAGAGAGAGAGGGGGGGGGTTGATGTGGAAAGGAGGGTTTCTCTGTGTGTTTACATGTAAATTGCGAGTGACCAGGAGGAGGGGGTATGTATGTATGTATATATATATATATATCACTTGCGAACCCTAATGAAGAGTGGGTCTGGAAGCTCGTTGCTTCAATCTAGCTAACAGGGCTTGCTCCCCGTCATCCTCGACTCTGGACGCAACGCCGCGAAAACTCTCCGACCTGTATTTATCTCTCAAAAAAATTCTCCTTTCCTCTTTGTACTTTTCTATTCTTTCCCTGCATTGCGGATCACCCAAATCCAATCCACCCAGATTCCTGAGGTATGTCCTCTCCAAGCCATTGCCAGAACTGGTATCGGCCCCAACATTCGGCGTCGAGCTGTGAGACTCGTCCGGGGACGATTTGACACGCAGTGAGGACCCACCGCAATCACCGGCCATTTGCTTGAATTTAGCCTCGTCGAGGGATCTGCTGAGTGCTGCTCTGGTCGCTCTGGCGTAACGGGCCCTCACGCAAGGTGGCAAGTGCGACACCACTGTACTGTTCGGCTCTTCGGCTTTCTCCGCCGCCGCCGCCGCCACCGCCGTCGTCGTCGTCGTCGTCGTTGCCGGTCTGCTGGCAGAGTCCAATTCCTGCCTGATCTTCCTCTCCCTCGCAACGTCTCGCGCGCTCTCCGAGTCGAAGCTCTTGCGATCGCGAATCTCTGCAGCCTCTTTCCTCCTGGGCGCCGGATAGTAATCCTTCACCAGACCACCCGATAAACGTTGCAACGCCAGCTCCTGGAGTATCGCCGCGGTGTCTCGTAGAACGATGGATTCCTCCATGGACGCGTCCCCGGAGCTCTTCGAAGCCTCGGTCGTTCCTGCGGCAAGGTTCTTCGAGGAATCGTCCATCAGACTCTTTTGGCATATTTGCTCGTCGGTGCGTCTCAACGAACACTCCGCTTGGCCGTTGTTCTTGCTCGACGAGCGATTCTCAAAACTTTGGCACTTTTCTTTCAGCCTTTCGCTCTCCACCGAACGATCCTTGGAAGGGTCGTGCGCCGTCCTGTCGATACGCTGATTCTCGCTAGCCCTGTTGGCCCGAGACTTTGGTACTTCCATCTCGTTTTCTTTATCGAAGTCGCTCTCGTTCGTATCGCCTTTACCGATATCTTCGGCTCCGCCGAGGATGCTGGCGGTGGTCTTGCGGATAATCATCGAGCCAGGATCGTGATTAGTGGGGGCGGCAGATGCAGCGGCGCCGCACTCCTCCGCCGCGTTGAATTCTTTGCCGCAGCACCTGGAGGAGTCGACTGGATCAAAGGCCAGCTCGTTGCTCTCCTGAAGCAAGACTGGACTCTCGGTGAGATCGCTGGTACCGATGCAGGATGTATCGGTGTCGATAGTCGAGCCCATGGTCAGATCGAGCGACGTCCTCGACATGTTCTCCGACCTGGACCTTAGCTGGGGAGTATCGGTCGCTATTGCCGGGTTTACAGTACCCTCCAGCTCGTCCTTCGGACTGTTGGAATCGCTGTTGGGAGTCGTGATGGATGCCGTAGTCCTCTCGACGATCACCCAATCACCAGAATCATTCGTGTTGGTGGTGATCTGCGGTGTCTCCGTATTGGAGAACATCTTGTCGGAGCTATCACAGATTACAAAGCCAGAATCTGGCAGATCCTCCAGCGTGTGCTCGCACGACATTGGCGAGTCCATGTCGGTGTTGCTAGAACCTGCCAAGGCAGGATCTACTCCCCTAGAGTTGTTGTTGGAACGATTGGCCAAGCGTTGGTGTTGCGAGGCGGGGGACTCGCCGTCGAGCGCCTCACGTTTGCCTCCATCGTCGGTCTCCTGGCTCTTGCCCGAATTCCTCGTCTCCTCCGTGCCAAGAGGCGCCTGATCGTTGCACGGGGGCGAGGGGACCAATTTACCGGAATCGACGTCGATGTCGATGTCGCTGCAGGGTGACAGAAGCAACCTTTTGCAAGGGGTCATGCCCTGATCCTGTACCTCCGGAGAGCCGGCGCTCGATGGATTTGCGGATAGCTTGGAAGGATCCTTGGTATCGTAGGGCTCGTGCCTGTCGTACGTTCGTATCCTCTCGCAGGACTTTGAGTTGGTCTGTTGCTCGTCCAAGTTTACAGATAACCTATGACTAGGGTTGGCCGTTTTCTCGGAAGAAACGCTAATTCTGTTGAGTTTGCTCGAGTTACTCTGATCAAAGTCAAGTTCTAACGGTAAGGTAAAGCTTCTAAAACTTATTCTAGGACTGCTCGACGTGATTGGCGAGACGGAGTGAGAGGCTGCGCCTCCTGGAGCGTGGCAGGCGTCAACGGTGTCGAGGCTTCGGAGAGCAGCGGCAGATAGCCGGGCGTTGGCAACGGGGATGGTGTCTCCACCAAATTGTGAATGTCGGCCGACACCATGACCTAAAAGCAAAGGGAAGAGATTGGTGCAAGGTTGGATGCGCGCGAGCGCGAGAGAGAGAGAGAGAGAGAGAGAAGAGATTGCCGGAGAGACGCGCGCGCGCCCCGCCCTACCTGATCGGGACTCTGGCTGTCGATGAATCTAAGCTCGACGTCGCAGTGAAGCCTCTCCTCGAGTCTGGACCTTTTCCTCTTGGAGCCACCGGTCGTTGGGTTGCTCTGAATGGTGTCGGATCTCTGTCTCCTCGGGGAAGCCTCGACCGATCCCACGCCCCCGCTCTCCTCTTCCGAGAACATTCTCATCTCCCTCTCCTCGAGATCAAAATTCAGCTGGATCTCGGATAGATCGAGCGGGGAAGCGGTACTCGGCGCGTCGGCGTCGGCGGCGGCGGCGGCGGCGGCGGTCGCGGCAGCGGCGGCAAGGTGATCGAAGTAGGAATCGTGCGAGACCGATCTACTGTGGCCGCAGGCTCTGGCCGGCGGGGAGCCGAGGAGAGGACCGAGGCTGTCCTCGCCGTCCAAGCTGTCGGCGCTCTTCACCGGCCTCAAGCGTCTGAGGGAATTCAAGGAGCTCGGTACCGCGTCCGCTTGAGCCGTGGTGGCGCCCACCTGTCTGGCCTTTCCCCTGGCGCCCGAGCCACCGCGACCGAAGAGAGCACGCCAGTTGAGGGACGGGCTTCTCTTGGAGCCACCACTGCCGCTCCCGCTTCCGCTACCGCTGCCACCGCCGGTCCTCTTCCTCGGCAACTCTATCACCGTGTGGTACTGCAGTGGCAATCCTGGAAAGAAGCGAGTTATCGTGAGACATCGATCGAGAATCTGTCCAAGATGTCGTGTGCTGGTACGCCCGCGTCTTGTACAGGCACGAATACTCCCTTTGGAGGAATATTGAGAATGAGGAGCGTATAGGAAAATGGTGATACCTGACGTGCCAGCGCCAACCTCTATGTAGTCGGGTTCACCGCGTAGAATTCTGTTTCTGGCTTCCTCGAGACTCAAGAGTCTCGCGGGTGTGGTGATGGCGAGAGACTTTGGACGGCCGACGGGACCGTCGCCAAAGATTAGCTCGGCGTAGCATACTAGAAATTCGGTCACTACCGCCTGGACTCCTACTCCTTGGAGCGCGGCCACTCCGCCCACCTCCAGCTCCTTGCACCGTAGTAAATTCGGCGCCCAGACAATGGCCACGTTTCGCGGTGTCATTCCCGTCTCGCTACCCCTGGCTGCCACTCTGACCAAGTGCCTCATCAGATATTCCAGCGTCCTGGAGTGGAGAGAGAGAATGTGTATTGTGCGACGCGATAGTAGAGCGCGTATCGCCGATAATTGCATGCAGATGATAAAAAATTGTAGGGGAAGAGGGAGGGCCTATGAAAGAATGGTACGTATATCACACCTGTAATGAGGAGGTGGTAATTTTCTAACTGCGTCCCTCATTCTCCTGAGCCTCTCGGCATCCGTGCTAGCTTGGACCGCGCTGACAAAGGTGGAATAGAGCTGATAGGTGCAGAGAGGATTCGGCAGCTCGCGGAAATACATCTTGAGGAGCGAAGCCACCGAGTGAATGTCTTGTAGAATACTTTCGTCGGAATGCAATGCTGGCACACGGTCCTCGTCGAATGCGTTTCTCAATCTTTGAATATTCGAGGTGACGCCGCTCAGACGATAAATCCCATCGACCAAACCGTGGCTCTCGATGAACTCGGCGCAGCACGTCAATACAGTAGGAACTGCAAATACGAGACAACATCTTCACAGGGTGAAACTCTCTGTCGTTACCCAGGTGTACTTATATACGTGGCATAATTGAGGGGGTGGGGGATTGGTGCATGAGTAGAAACTGAGAGTGGCGTACCATCTTGGCCGGAATTTAAGAGATGCTCTCCAAGGTCGCAGCCAAAAACACGCTCTTTCAGGATACCCGATTGCTTGAGCCTCCTCCTCGACGGCCTGTTCAGAATGAACGATCTGAAGAATGCGATGAGTTTGCCGTGTTTCCTGAGGACCGGCTTGACCGGCAATTTCGATTGGACGCTGTTGAATGCCGTCAAGTGACGCGGCACTTTGTCGCCAATGACCGCCACGCGATCCGCGGGGAAGAAGCCGACCGCGAAACCGAGCTTTCCCCGCCACCAGGTACTCTCTTCCGGCGGGGGCATGTCTATCACGGAAATCATATCGCCGACCTGCAAAAAATCAAGAGAGAGAGAGTAAGCGTCCATCCTTTTCCAACGTCGTGGTAGGGTGTGTGTGTGGGAGAGTGGTTACCCACCATGAACGATATCTCGTCCCACGCCTTGCCCAAGTAAGGCCTGACGGCGTAAGCGGCGGCTACCGCGGGCGTGTTGATGGGATAGGAGTCAGATTCTGGCACCAAAATTCTTCTTCCTCGATTGTCCAACTGCAGCCAGTTGAGCACCGGCCCGCAATTCAGCCCTTCGTGATTAAGCTGCGTAAACCTGCGAGAAGAAGACGCGCTGTCGATGGGATCGTTCTCTCCTATTGCTGCTCAATAATGAATCTCGCGTAGGTATTTAACGGGGCAGGCATGCAGGATTGCGTTATGAATTAATAATTATAACCTGCGAAGGTAATCGCGTAGGAGGTCACAGGTGTTGTTCGGCCTTGCGTCGGGCAGCTTTGCGAGACCGGAGAACTTTCTGTCGAATATGCAGCGGTGCAGCTGCTTGTCGAACATGACAAAGTTGTCGTAGGACCTTTGAAGGGTCCAGCAGGCGTCGCCGGAAGTCACTCTGACCGCGTAGGTGTCCGAGTCATTGGAGCCATAGCTGATGGTAACCTGCGCGTGTGTGTGCGTGCGCCCCAAGCCAGCGTCGTTCGCGATACAAATATATATAAATTGCCTCTGGTTAGCTGCGCGCTCCGCCCATATCATCCCACCCCTTAGACACGTGGAATGACTTACCTCCAAAGTGCCGAGTTCTACGTGCTCGTAATGAAAATGCGCGCACTCGTCCAACTTGGGAAATCTGGCGATGCTACACATGTTGCTGCCAGAGCTCACCGGTGTACCAAAGGCATCCCCCACATTCCGTCCCAATTGCTGTAACAAAACACACACTCTTATTTCTCCCATTTCTCGCTTATCTCGAATCGTTCGATCGGTCTCAGCAGCAGTATCGCATCCCGCCAAAAATGCTGCGCGCATCTTCAAAATATACTTATTATTTATACTATATGTGTATTTGCGTGTCGTCGAGCTTGACCGATGGAGCGGGATTCGATTGTTTCGGACGACTCTCCTTCTCGCCGCGATAAACCAAGAGTCTTGCTGGTGGCGAGGCATTCGTAGGCGCCAGCGATGAACGAGGTCCTCGGAAAGAGGAAAGACTCTGCTTGGCAATCGGCACAACGCTTCTCGCACGCTAGCCATTTATATTATTATGATTGTCATGTGCAATTTTGACGGTGTTGTAACTGGTGTGACACAACTGCATGACCGCGCCCGGCTTTGAGCGTGAATTAAAGTGCTATAAATTATCTCGTTTGTGTGTGTGTGTGTGTGGCCTAGGAGCATTGGTGTTATTAATGACGGGAGGGCAGAGGGAGGCAAGGCGGCGCGCTCGCGCGACTTGCACGTAGTGGAGCAGTTGCACCATCGTCAACCGTGCACCACGTCTACTCGCGCTCGCAGCAACTGACCTCAGGACCAACCGTCGCGACTCGCTTCGTACATACGGTGCGTGGGACGGGCGACGCTCCAGAGTCTCCCGAAAATTCACCGATCTCTCGCTACATGGAGACAAAAATAAACAAAAGACGAGAGTTTGCTTTATCCTTATTTTTCCTAGCAATATAGATAAAGATTTATATGTAGATAGCTGTAAGAATGTGAAGAAATAGCGTATGTGGTTTCTAATAGAATTCCACATCTCTCCTCCATTGAACACTCGTATATGTATATAAAGCCAATACCATCGGATAGGGGACAAAAGTCTAAATAAAAAAGTTGTAAACACTTTTTTCCTAGCACCCTTAGTTAAGAAGCTACTCGCAATTAAATATTATCCATTAAAGTAGCCTTTCTTAAAGGGGAAGATTGTTTTGTGTGTGTGTGGTCGCGCGCATTATGAGACCAAAAATGCTAAGATTCTGTGAATTAGAATACTGAGAAAAATACAAAGCCAAAGATCCACTGAAGCCTAGATCGAAATGGTGTGTTTATGTTTTGATTGTTTTTATGGCGCTCGCATTCGAAGCTGCCGATCGGCCTTGAACCAATTGAATAGGCTCGAGTGGATGTTTGCCTTTGTATTTTTCTCAGTATTCTAATTCACAGAATCTTAGCATTTTTGGTCTTATAATGCGCGCGACCACACACACACAAAACAATCTTCCCCTTTAAGAAAGGCTACTTTAAAGGATAATCTTTAATTGCGAGTATATAGCTTTTTAACTAAGGGTCCTAGGAAAAAAGTGTTTACAACTTTTTTACTTAGATTTTTGTCCCCTATCCGATGGTATTATTGGCATGGCCATCGTTCGAAATGTCCGCAATACGAGCTTTATTCAAATCTGTCAAAGGTTCTCTCCCGCAGTACGTACGTAGAGGTACCGCAGTACCGCAGCAGTCCTTACTTGTTTCGCGGAGCCAGAGGGGTTTTCTAGGTCTCTTTCGCTCGAAAATACACACGGTTTATAGGTTTCTTCGCGACGTCGGCCAAAAATGCGCTGACCCAGTAAACTCTCGCGCAGGACGTTTTGCCAATTGACAAACTCATTGTCATTTTCTTCGTTTCACGCGATTGAAATTCAAGCTTCGTCATGCGGCGGCCTCCAGCTATGTACCTCCGTAGAATGAGGCTTCACAATCATTTTATAGAAATATACGTATACGTGTCCCGGGCCAGAAAATATTTGCTGGTAGAATTAACGCGGTGTTAACGGGCTAACAAACAGAGGGGGACGGAAGCTCTCGAGTTCATTTCTAACGCGATAGTTGCGATTAATTCGAGGGATTTACCGTGTTTCATGGTCGTTTAATCCACGAACTGCAAACATTTTCATTTCTATATTGGCCTACTTTTCAAGCCTCTCCCTCGATCCACGCGATATATTTCAAGTAGCCAAAAATATACGCGGTGAGTTGTCTAGTATCGACAAAAGTTTCGTGCCAAACTGAGGAGCACAGCAGCAAAGACCCTGAAGAGGAACCAATCCATTTTTCTCAACAGCTGCGACCGTCTCCTCCACCGTCTGATTTAGGGTCAATCAACTTTTTGGCAGAGAGCTGGATAAACACGGGTACGCGCACACGCGTCCAGCCCTTCTATATAGCTCTCACTACCAGATATATTATCTATACGGAGTCTAAGCAAGAAACATCGATGGACTGCAATTCTTCTCTCGTAAAGAGATTTCTCGAGGCAAAGCTTCGAGAAGAAATAAGAGAGACGAGAGTGATATATGATAATTCTGTGTGTGTGTGTGTGAGAGAGAGAGAGAGAGAGAGAGAGAGAATGATCGAATGAACGGGGGGTTGGTAGAAGTCGATTGACCTTGAAGAAGAACATTGCAAGGCATGTATGGGTGGGTGGGTGGTAGGAGCAACACTCGCGGAGACCGTACGAGGAATTTCGGTCAAGTTCGGCGACCACGGCGGCGGTAGACGAAGGACGTGAGCGCCCCCTCCCCCCTTCTACAATACATGCACGAAATTCCCTTGGATTTGCTGGAGCGAGATTCGTCTGTTTATCCGAGAAAAAAAAACGAGGAAAACATCCCGATTATTTAGAGAGGTAAATTACACCGATACATCTGCCTCGTATTATCATATTGCAATAAGAAGCATAAGTTTTGAAAAGAATAAGCCTAGCTCCATTGGTTGTTGGAGCGAGATCGGCGAACGCTCGAAAGGAGGAAGGAACAAGTGTTATTTCCAGCGCTAGCATGGATTTCACAGTCGATTATCCCCCTCCTAGAGAGATCGTCGCGACAGCTGATTGAAATATCCTGTCAAGCATAAAGTTCCAGCCGCAGACAGTTTTGCGCTCGACTCTCTCTCTCCTTTGGCATTCGAGACAACTTATCTAACGGTATAGCTAAATTACGCGTACACCATCGCACTACTGTACGCTACTATAGCCTGCGCTAAACTTGCAATATTCCTAGTTGTTTTTATATAGAAAGCTTCGCGAGAAAAAATAATCTCTTAAAGGATATCTTTCTTTCCGTTTTATAGTGCGCGCAAATTAAGGTAGATGTACGCGTTTATCGCTGGGGACGGGAGAGAGTATTGAATTTAGAGAGAGAGAGAGAGAGAGAGACGGATGACCGCCGTACGTGTATACATATAGGGAAGAGAGAGAGAGAGGGACGGAAATGTGCATCACCACCGCCAATCTCCCCAATTGTAAATGAGCGTCGGGAGAGAGAGAGAGAGAGAGAGAGAGAGAGAGAGAAAGCTTGCTGCGCACATGTTCACTCGGCATGTAACAGTATATAGGACATATAATTGATTATTAAAGATATTCACTGGAGCGTGTACCGTTAGCGAATTGCAAACTCTGATCCTGCCTAGCACAAGTAGTGTGTGGCACCTATATCTAAGGAAAAAAGAAAGAGAGGAAGGCTCGACTAGGCGCTGTGAAATAAACTTGAATGGAGGCTCTATTTTGGCGAAGAAACAAACACTGCCCCTCCCCATATAGTTACATACATAATTTCATAGTATGCATGTGATGCGCGATGGGACCGTGTGCCGGTGCCAGAAGAAACTCTGATGACTAATGAGGAGGAGAGGAGGGAGGTGTAAGAACGCGCAGATACCAGAGCACACATACACACACACACACACGTTCCAACGAGTAGGAGGAAAATGTTTAAAGGTGCTATAGAGAGAGCGAGCTTGCTGCCAGGGAGCCAAGCCGACCGAGCAGCCGCCAAGGATACAAAATGATAGTTGACACCCCACTGGCGTATCATTCACTCAAGTTGCATGGGAGGTCGAACGCGAGCGCGTCACCACCGGCCAAACATACCTCTACCTCCCTTCCATCAGGCGACGAGCAACTGACAAACGGAGAATGTTTACCACTCTCTCCCTCCCTCTCTCTCTCTCTCCGTCTAGCGAGGAGATGCGGAAAATTCTTGACAAAAATTTGTCCAACGCGTTGAGGCCAATAATATATATTGGTGAAATGAGTTTTTCCGAGGAGAGAACAATCAACCCTTCGTGCGCGCTCTCTTTAATCTTATATTCTCTCCTCGAGAAGAATTTATCTGGCCAATCGTCTCGTCGTCGTGCATAATATATATACCTACCACGTAGATAAGCTTGGAAATTAATGCGACGGTGAAACTGCGAAACTCGATCTAGCCAGTCTCTACAAATAAAAATCCATCCAATCTTTGAAAGCAGACTTGAAATATTACATGTGCGTGGCTAGGAAGGTTTGCTTCAACTGTGTGCCTGCCTGCCTGCCTGCCCGTCTCTCCTCGCGCCTTTTCTCGCACTTGTCCAATTCTACTCGCGTTTCAGTCACTCCAGTCAAATTCCACTACACAATTCTCACTCTATATACTCTTCCATTGATAGTTTTATCGAGCAGTAGCAATCGGAAGGAACGAGTCGAGTCGAACCCCCATTTCCTCTTTCTCTCTTTCAACTATATACAATTTCTCAGATGGAAAGAGAGAGAGAGAGAGAGAGAGAACTATCAATTTCTCTCAATTAAACGGTATTGGTAGCCTGCATCTGAACAAACACATACATACATACGTAAATAAATATATACTGTTATGAAATTGTGGGAATGGGCACGGATGTGTGACAATAGCGTATAATATAGCGCAAATCCAAGAGAGAGAGAGAGAAGGAAAGGAAACGATTTACCTTGGCAGTTTGGGGCTCGATGTCGGTGAGCCTGTGCGCGCGAGGCCTGTCGGCCGTTGGTCCTGGCATCTTTGTAAGCCTCTCCGTCGTGGAGTAGGACGGGGAGGGGGAGGAGGCGGAGGCAGAGGCGGAGGAGGAAGAGGATCCAGGCCTCTGGCCCGGTTTGCCACGCGCCACGGTGACCTTGGAAAATTCACTTTAATCCCCACACAACCATCTCATTTTTCTTCTCCTTCGGCTCCCTCCTCTTCCTCCTCCACCTCCTCCTCCTCCTCCTCCTCCTCCTCCTCTTGCTTCTCCCACGCTCTCTACCTCGTACTCGGCTATATCCTGCAAAAAGCACAATCTTGTTAAAACAATTAAATACAAAGGGGGAGGAGAGGAAAAAAATCGCAAATCAAATTGGCAATCCGAGAAGAGAACGATCTTTCCTCGCGCGCGCGCGCACACACACACCCACACACACAGAGGAAAGATCAAACTCTCCGATTTCTCGAACGTCCCGTGAAAAGCGAAAGCAGCCAAAAGCAATTTAAATTTATGAGCTAGCCGAGAGAGCAGTAGCAGCTTCTTCCTTATTACCGGAGCTTGCTACCGCGTGTGTTACTTCCGGTCCGCATTGCAGAACCTCTCGCGCGCACGCACGCACACACGTGTGCGTACAGAGCGTCTCTCTAATTCGACACGGAAGATCGACGCAAAAATTCACATTTATCTTTGTTTCTGTTGCACGAAACCTTTTTGATCTCGCGAGACTCCTTTCCATCTTTATACATATTCTAAAAGGTATTGCGCAAAAAATCGCACCTTTCGCATAGTAACGCCGCGGGGAGATAAATGCGTTTTTACGCCTGCACAGAATCTATATAGGGCAAATTAAAATAAATAGATTCCCCCTGGTATATATCACATATATATAGAATAAGATTCTACGAGACACATATATAGATTTAGCGCGCGGCGTAGACGCGTATCGATCCTCTAGCATTTTCCAGAAAGATTCCTTCCTTGGCGATAAGGATGAGGTGTATAGGTATATACAAAAACACTTGACAATCCCATCGTCGACTGGTTACCAAAAAGATAAAAAAAAACAAGGGAAATGGAATTAACGATCCTTGACTCTTTCGAGCGTTTCACGTGAAGCGCCGAGTGGCTAAAATACGCCTCTTCTCTTTGGGGTGCATTGTGGAATTGATCCAACTGATGTGAATTGAAGGAAAAAAGTCTATGATGTATGTATAGACCGGGCATTATACACCGTGCAATGTAGCTAACAAAGCTGCTAGACTGAATGTATAAGAAAGCTTTAAACTCGTGTTTTGCATCGTTCAATGATTCGTTATTGAAGAGTAATTAGCTTTATCTCTGGCGACAAGAGAGTGCAGAGTACAAGGCGGTAGGCAGGCAGGCACGACGCGAGAGACTCGCGAGATGCGCCGCCAGAAAGAACTTGAGGAAAACAAACGAGCCATACGTAATTTAGATACACATGCACGTATAGAATCTATCGATACGGAGTTTGCAACAAATGAAAGAACAGTGTACTTTGAATGAAGCACGAGAAAAGAAATTTATTCATTCAATTTACTTTTGTACAAAATTTAAACTTTACGCCGTTAAATGTGTTGAAGGAATAAAATCGAGCTATTCGTTGCATCGATTTACATAATTGCTCTCTGACTAATAAATTACATGTGCGATATATATACACAGGAAGAGGGAAGGGAGGAGGGCCGGGATCGGTGACCAAACTTGATCAATATACGCAGTATATATAGTATACATTTCATATGCGCGCACTGACTTGTCCAATCTCTTTTTTCACAATCGTGTAATACAATGTTTACTCGCAGCGAGAGAGAGAGAGAGAGAGAGAGAGAGAGAGAGACAACAAGGCGGGAAACGCATCCATCTGGCTGGATTTCTTGTAAAATTGCATGGCTTTTAATTGGCAAACGTATAAATTACAGCTGCCCGCGTGTACGCGCGGCGAAGTTGCTAAAAGTCGCTGACTGAAATCCGTCTGTTGTTGTGTGACCTTGCCGCCCTCCCCCCTCCACCCATTACTCGAGACACAATCAGTGCGCGCGCGGGCATGGATGGAAGGTGTAACTCGAAAAAAACCCATCCCCAAGATTTGCGCCGAGAGAGAGAGAGAGAGAGAGAGAGAGAGAGAGAGAGAGAGAGAGAGAGAGAGGAGGAGAGCCAGTGCAAAAGTATATTGTCAAATTGATCGAACGATTCACTTGCACAATCTCCCCGACAGTTGATAGTTAATTTTTCAATTTCCATAGAGATCCGAACGGTCGTCCCGAATCAACGAAATTATCGCGATAAAATTCTATTGGATAAAATGTGTGCGCGGAAGACTCAATCTCGGGGGAGAGAAGACTAATTTGTCGAGTTTTTCTTATCAATGTACACTGCACAAGTAGGGCCATTATGAGCTTTAAGGATGGAGCTTTGGTCGATGATCAACAAAGCTAGTCTTTCACGACGAAAGAATATGTCTTTCAGACGAAAAAGAAGATCCGGCTGTGCTGACGAAATTGCCTCTTTTTCTCTTCGCTGTTTTTCTTTTCTTTCGTCTTGCACAGTCCACGCAGCGCTTACGCGACGGGGGGGGGGGGGGGGATGCTGCTCTCGCGTTTCTGCTGGTTCGCGAGAGAGATCCGGAGGATTCCGAATGGGCTAGAGGAGGAGGAGAGGGAGGAGGAAGAGGAGGCAAGAGGCAAAATAATAGTATGACAAAGCCATAGGATGAGTAAAAAGTTTCGAGGAGCATCCGTTCCATCGTGTCACCACTCGCTGGCCGGCCGATGCCAAACCGTTATGACGACGCGACGCTCCAGCAATTATACAGACCTCCCCCCCCCCCCCCCCAATGAGCTCAAGCATTTAATTTCACCAACTTTCTCTCCTGCGAATAACCATAAAGGCGACAACATTTTCTTCGGATGGAATTTTTATTAATGTGCTTCTTCCCTTTTTATTTATTTCTTTCTTTTATTATAGCTGAGCGAACAGCTTTCCATGCTAGCGAGTTTGATGTTTTAAGCGGAAAGCGTAGAAAAGTTGATTCGATACGATAGCCAGCTGTGTTTAGGCTTCGATGTGCCATTGTATGGCATAGGAGGCAGAGTCGAAAATTGTATGGAGCAAAGATTCGTGGAAATTTAACGCGCTTGGACGGAGCGACGATTAGCTTTCACGAGCAACTGCGATAAAAATTTGTAAACAATATAGGAATGACAAATAAGGGAATGAGGTGGACGGGGGTACGATCGAGTAGAACGATAATTGCAGCAAAAATACGAAACTTGATACCGTTGCCGCGAGGAAATCAATCATATATGTAAGAATTAAATTTAACGAGCTTAATAGACCAGCCAGCCGAGGGTCTTTCTCTCTCCTCCTCGGGATTTTACACAACGCGCGCAACGACTATTTACACCGAGATGCGACAACTTTACGTTATGGTATATCAAGGTTAAGATCTTGCCCTCGAAAAAGTAGTATATCGGCCAAACGCACCATTTCACTGGTTTATAATTAAATTCAAGATAAATGTGGAAGAAGAGGCGCACGAGTGGTCGTTGATCGATACGAACAATAGGTTCACGGGTGTAGATACGCGCCGTGCGGCAAAGAAACGGAAACGCGAGGAGCGCGTGCCATGTAAATATACTACGACACCTAAGCCCCTTCGGAGACTCTTCAATTTTGGTCGTTCCAAGAGAGTGTGCTGGGCAATCATTTTTTACTCTCTCTCTCTCTCTCTCTCTCTAGTACGAGACAATATTTTGCTTCGTTGCTTCAACGTTAGACCATTTATCCGCCTCTGGCCGCGAGCGCTAGCAGCATACCGTTTGGTATTTGTTTTGATGAGAAACGTGCGCCTCGGGATCGCGCGAGGCTAGAGGCTAGCTAGACGTGGCTAGGCATCAGCGTGCAGCGGCCCCTTCATTCTTCTCCTCTTTCCGCAGCTTCGACTCGTACAAGAGGATGACGATTTACGCATTTCCATCGAGTTGTATATCGCCAAGCGATTTCCGCGCTGGCAAATAAGGCCACGCAGCAGGGGAACCGAAACGAAACTGCACTCGCGCGCGCATACTAAGCAGAGTATTAATATACATAGTACGCGCTGCTACAAACATAGCCAAAACTTGACTGGCCAAGGAGAGTCACTTGACTGGTCGTTCGAAAAAACTTTATCCCACCGTTCCATCGCTTTTCCCTACGAAAACAAATTTATTATGTGCTTTATATATATATATATATAGAATTACACAACGCACACACAATGTTTCAACAGGTCATGTCATTTCGACTGCTCGCTGATAAACTAGCCATTTTAATAATTGCATGCAAAAATCTGTGCTCGTAGCTGAATCTTTCATCCGTGGCCGAAGCCACCGGAAATGTATTATTTGCACAGGCTATCCATTTGTACATGCACATACACACCACACACATCTCAAGCGTTTAACATAAAGCAAAAAAACAACAATAATAAAACAACGAGATATTACGTTGCTTGAATCAATGTGTGAATAGGCTAAATGTACGAGTATACGGAAGCATAATACTGTACAATAGCTATGTCGTATAGCTCAATTTACTTGACGAAAGAGGTTAGGTTTGGGAGGTTTCGGTAGAAATTATTTCTTACGCAGTTGAGCGAGAGTTAGCGTAGGGCCAGCGAGCGGGTCTCTCCCTCCTAGAGTGCCAGGGAAACTTTGGGAAATTCCAACACACGAGCCATCTTCCTCTCACGAATAGTAATCCTGAAGGTTTCAAAGCACAGCCGGGTAAACGACATACGACTGGGTGTTCTCGCGCACTTTGAACGATCGCATTGCCATTTATTCGCTGGATGGAATCGTCTCGCGACAATCGACCAGCTAACAACCACGACTAACCTTCATTCACAACCACGACGATCACTGCTGGACGCTCGCTGTTTTCGATGCGCTGTCAGCTCTATGGATGGTCAGCAAACCTTCCTAACCTGACCCTTCCGCAGTCTATCCGTGTTCTCTCTCTCTCTCTCTCTCTCTCTCTCCCTCCCTTTCTCTTTCTTGCAGCTCGTTCGACAAGACGTCGACTAAAAAACGGAAGGCGTTTCTCCGCGCATCCACTAACGCGCAGAAACTCCCGGCAGGACTGTACGAACAACCGAAACGCGCGCGACATTATTTGAATCCATCCCAATTTCAAACGCTATAGAGGCTCGCGTCATCTTCTCATGTTTACACAACTTCTACTAAAATTTAATTACCAGTACTGAAAGAAATATATCAAACTCATCCTATACTGTAAAAACACATTTATTTCAGCAATTGCTCTTGGACGATTATTCTAATAACCATTACTGACAAATCGGATACTAATGTGCTTTGTGATAAATGTGCTCTATCGTTGCAGTCATGGCATCAATGATAATAACCTACTGGTTAAAGAATCCTTTGCCTCGTGAGAAGAATTCACTCGCATACACTTGAAGCATTCTTCTCGAAATTCATTATTGATACTTTGCTTGATTATCTTTGCTAGAGTACTACCGAGTAATTCGCATGATTTGTATCGATCAGCTGCATCTGGACGATTGGTAAATATCAACTCTTGCTGACAGTAAAAATTAATGATTCCAACTTTAGTCTCTAGAAGACCATTTATTCCATCGAGTATAATTCTCTTAAATTTTTCTACATCATTCGATAAAACACTCTGCTGCAAAAGTTTTTACATTAAACCTTAAAAACTAAATGACTTATATTAGTCTCATTGAATTTCTCACCAACCTTTAGTCTCAACAGAGTGTATTCTGTTTCGATAGGATCATCTTTGACGAACAGATTTTTAAATGAACATTTTCTTAAAGATATTTTTCTTTTAATAAAATAGATTTCGCTTAAAAGACCCTTCTGATTCTGTAAACCTTTCGTGATAATTGACCCTAGGTGCACATATTTTGTTAAACCATCGTTCGACGTTAAATCAGAAAAAACATTGGAAGCAAATTGTAATCTGTTATCAAGAGCCTTATCACAGAAAATTTTCACCGCATAAAAATCCTCTTCCTTTGATAGATTGACATCGACCTTATTCGAGTTTGCAATGTTTGCATGCTCTGAGAAATTATTTAAAAAATTATCAACGGCCTAGAAATGCAAAAGAGAAGAATAAACCATGCAACGAAGTGGCGAAAGGTTTGTAGACAAAAGTTACAAAATGTAGAATAGTTTTAGGTTAGTAGATTTGTTTGTAGAGGAGGAAGAAGGAAAAGAAAAGAAAAAGGGGAATTAGAAAGAGAGAGAGAGAGTTGGAAATGAAAGGAAAGCTATGGAAATGTACCTTTAGAGTAGTATTGGCTATTGAATCGACTCGTGAGACGAAAACTTCCATAATTGCGCGCGGGAAATGTTGTTTGAGAAGAAAAAGCCGTAAAATTAGGGAAAGTATCGACCTCTTGCGGCAAATAATGGCAAGAGCAGCAGTGTCGGTAACAGCAAATAGCAAGCGGCGACGCCGCTAGGTGGCGCTGCATGTAGCGTTCGAGCGCGCATCATGCTGCAGCAGCAGGCGTGGACGACGACGGCGGGGCGGATTGTTTTCCTACCGTAGGTAATCTATTCGTGCATGGTGTGTAGAGAGAGGAGAGAAAGGTTTCGATTCTGCAGTGAGGGTCTCGGGGGGGGGGGGGGGGGATGTTAGGACGCATTATTGGTAGTAGGAGGCGTCGGTATGCAAGGTATACAAATTCCTATCATTCTGTAATCACGAGAATAACCGAAACGTCGAATGGTGAAAAAAATCCATGTCCAGGTGACAACTGCCGATAGCTTGGTTCCCAGCGTTGATCGTCCAGTTTAAAGAGAGTCGCGAGTTTCCGGTGAAAGTCGGAGGTTTTTACATTTGTAAATATCAAACCTAGAGAGAAACGAATGACAGACCAGGAGAGAAGGGAACCTAACCTTCAGGAGGAAAGAGCTCCTCCTCAACGAAAGATTCGTCACCGGTGAGTGATTTTTCCAACGGCATTCCAGGCATTTCTATGTCAAAGCGTGGTATTGCTTGCTGCTTTTATGTCATGACCGAATTAAAATCGCATCGGTCATTCATTATTCGATGACGCGTGTTCCTTGGAAACACCACACGCTTTCCATTAGCCAATCACGGCTGGCCGTACGTCGCCTGACCAGAAAGTCTACCAATCACAACCATCTGTCACTTTTTTGATCATTTACAATATGATTTTTAGGTTTTTTTTCCTTCAATTATCGATATTTTTTCAATTGCAAAATTGCGCAATTACGTCACTAACAGCAATATGGCCGCCACAGAGGTTTCCGCGGTAACCAGACGACTTTTCGAACGTGCAGTGTTTGTTTATTTACTCTTCGAATGGAGAAGCACGTGATTCGATCCCCTTTCCCCGTTATTCCGGACACAATTCGATCGATAACCTTTTTTCCAGGGTTGATATGTATGATTGATGTGTCGCGCCCTTTCAGTAATCATTCCTTTTTTTTTGTCTTTCTTTATTTTTTTTATCTCTTACTCGTTTTTTTTCTTTCTTTCTTTTTTGGCAGAAATTCTTTGGGAGATTCTCCATAACGTGGCGAAAAACGCAATGGTACATATATATGGCGCGACTGCAGAGTGTGTATATAATGAAAGAAATTGACACGTATATCGCGGTGAAATAATTTTCAAGAGTATAGGAATAAGTTTTACGGTTACGAAGAAGAAACACCATTGAATATAACGAAATGTACATGTGTTATCTCGAAGGCGGTTATCATTGGTTTTAACTAGTTTCAAGGTCATTGCAGCTGAGTGTGTACAGGTCTCCCACATACATGAATCCGGATACGCGCAGCACCCAATGTTGTTGTATATATCTACGTACCACGTGGGGATAAGTATAAAAGATTGATCTATCTGGAAGAGGCGCGCGATGATTGAAATGGTATTAGAAGAAGCGTCGAGATTTATCCGAATCTCTTGGAGTGGCCACGCGATGATCCGGCGGCGTTGTGGATCATGAGGGTCCCGCGTGTGATAAGAGAGAAGAAGAGAAGAAACTTATTGACGCGCGAGAGCGAGGTCGTAAATCGTATGATCTTGAAAGTTGGGTGAAAAATGTTGCGCTATACCGCGGGCCCAGTGGGGAGAATCTTTTGCATCGTGCGTTATTCAATAAAAACATAGGACCACGCACGTACACGTACGAGCTGAGAATCGCACAGGGAAAAAGTGTGCGCGTCGTCAGAATTTTATCTCTATTTTATGCGGTCTAGCTTATACCAAGCAGCAAAATAAATAATGTACGGTATGAAATCAATTGGCGAAATTTGTAAGAAAGAGTAAAGGGGCAGGTAGGCATCGAAGGGCAATAGAGGAGGCAAGGAAATGTAAACAGAGAGAGAGAGAGAGAGAGAGAGAGAGAGAGAGAGAGAGAGAGAGAGAGAGAGAGAGAGAGAGAGAGAGAGTGAATGTGTGTGCGCGCGTACATTTCTGTTTGGTGGAAGAATGGCTGTTGAGGCACAAAGGGTTTATACGCAATTATACACGTATAGGGATCGTTTTGATTTGATAATTTTTGGAGAAGGGCGTATGTACGTGCATCGAGGGTTTGTTTGGCACTCGAGGGAAACAGGCCTGTGCCGACGCCGCGAGGTTTAACGTATGTACACATACGGGGTGTAATACTTGTGAGTGGTAGGATGGTAAAATGCGAGGAATATCGGACTCGGTCAACAGGGTCGACTCACTCGACTCGTCGGTGATAATCGCGTGGCTCGTCCTCGACACTGACGGAGACCTTCCTGCTGGCTGACACTCCGCGTGTTCTCGTCAGCTCCCTTCTCTCCTCTTCCCTCCCTTTTTTCGTTTACAGCGAGCTTTCGTCCCGCCTCTCTCCTCTCCTCTCCTCTCCTCTCCTAGCCCAACACCACTGCGCCACGCCACGCCACTCTGTCGGAAAGCACGCGTTCACCTCTACTCCATAGTAATCGCTCGCTCGCTCGCTCGGTCTACGGACTCGATAACTAATCACTGTTCTCTCACTCGAGTCAGTACTCGCCAGTACTCGGTCGAGTCTCTACAGCCCGAAAACGTTCGATCGAGTTTACGATTCAGGTTCGACACGTCTTTCTTCTTATTTACTCACAATCGATCAACGACGCATCAATCAGCCCATCCGTCTCCTCTCTCTCTCTCTCTCTCTCTCTCTCTCTCTCTCTCTCTAGTACGAATGAATTTTGAAAATACTATCCCATTCCTTCTCCTCCGACCTTCCTTCTCCGAACAATTGCCAAAACAAACGAAAACATATCCCTCTCATCCGTGTCGATGTTTCCACTGTTTCTTTACACATTCATAATAATAACATTAATACTAATAATAATAATAAGAATAGGGGAATATATAACTGTCGTGAGAGAGTTGAACGTACAGAGGAGCTCTCTCGAGGAAAGAGAAGTATATGTGTGTATATAGCAAGCGGGCTGTATAATATGTTACTAGAGGAGACGGTCGAATTTACATGTTAAGTAAGCAAGGTTTCCTTTTCACAAATCATTCTGTTCTGAATTGTAGATTCCATTAGTTGAACTTTGCCGCAACACTCACGCGTGTGTGGATCATGTTTTGATTAAGGGGGAATTTTCACGTCTACCGACAAGCGTCCAACAAGGTAAACAGCACATTGATAGTACATCTCTCTCTCTCTCTCTCTCTCTATCTCTCTGCTTTTTAACGCTTTCGAGCTTTTGTCGTAGCTTGTTGCATGAATTTCAATACTAAGAGCTTTTGAAATGGTGTCGTTGAGAGTGGAGGTGTAGGGTGTGCGTGCGTCGTAGAAGGAAAGAAATCTGACGTATCGGCGCGCGCGCACGGAAGGGATCACAGAGACAGTCGCAGTATTAGAGATTCTCTCGTGGGGTCGGTCGTGAAAAGCTTGGGATAAATAGATGGTAGGCGGAGGTTATCGCGTGAAGCGAACGCCACCGCACAGCGAGCGAGGTGGGATAAAACGTAAAGTATCACGTGTTGTTGTTTTGTGTGCGTGCTGTAACGAAGATGCCCTTTCGGAAGGAGAGGAAGGAGGGAGGGAGCGCTCCCTCCCTCTCCCTCACGTGTCACGGCTCGCCTCGTTCTTTGGCACTTTGGCTGGTACATGGGAAAGGAAGAGAAGAGATGATCGGACCAGATGAGTGGAGCGAGCTTCGCGCTGGCAAAGCACGTGTCGAGTGGCGACGCGCACGCATCGCACGCACGACTCTCTCTCTCTCTCTCTCTCTGGAGGAGAAACGAGATTGCTCGGTGGCAACACCACACACTGCCTCCTTCCTTCCAACCCGAGTCACATGGCTCTTCTTTATCGAGCGCGCTCTTCACCGCGCGCGCCTCTAACAACTCGACTCATTACCTACCGGCTATGGCTATAGAGGGTGTAACGGAAACATTGGCTCAAACTTTCCTAAAGCTCGGAACCTTCAATGTAATTTTAAACTATATATATATCATTATATCGATAATCGCGGACGTGATGAAAAACGCCTGAAATTATTCCGCCGTTTCGTCGAGCTGAGAGAAAAAGTACATTGGCGACCCTAGCTGATGAATGAGAAGAGGGAGGGATGGATTGTACTTTGATTAATAACTATAGAGGGGCCCGGGTTGGTTGCTTTCTCATTGGCTTGCGCCGCCGTCGCCGCTGACCGACCGACGAGGCGTTTTGCGCTGCTTCTAACACCATTGCTGTTTTGCTGTGAAAATTGAGGGAGATTCTTGCAGGGCAAGGAGAATATTTACGTGTCGATTACGAAACCGCAGGTTTTTGGCAGGAGAGCACCGAGGTCAGCAACCCTCTCCCTTGTACCTCCTCGGATCGAAGGAGAATCGCATTGTTCCATGTTCCGGAACCTGCTGGATCTCATCATTGCTGGTATACTAGCTGCTGAGGAACCGGAAGTGCGCAGAGCCCGCCTTGGGATTTTAGATTGAGTTTCATGATGGCATATGTCGGTCGGTCGATCGATCATACTCATCCCCTGTGCCTGCACAACACATTTCCCCTTCCTCCGATATATATATATATATATATTATTAATTTTCGATGAAACGCATGCATATATGCTTCCAACGCTACACGATACTTAACATGGGGAATGGACGCGCGCG
Source organism: Prorops nasuta (assembly GCF_024137725.1). Lineage (NCBI taxonomy): Eukaryota > Metazoa > Arthropoda > Insecta > Hymenoptera > Bethylidae > Prorops > Prorops nasuta. Next base: position 22,796 of record NW_027116892.1, read on the forward strand.
CGCGCGCGCTTTTAAAATTCAAAAGAGTTTTGTAGGAGAAATGAAAGTATAAAAGATCCCTCTTGGTATCCCCTTTCGAACGTCGATCATTGTCCGACGACCATTTTTGAAAAATCGAGCTGGCTTTTCCTTATCGTTATATACTTTTCTTTCGGTTGGATAAGACTGCAACGGTTGCTCGTTGCGTGCATTCCATTATTCCACCGTTATCAATTCACGTGTGCGTCGGCGGCCATTTTTCCTTCTCTCTCCCTCCTCTCGTGTCTCACATTTGTCGGTGGAACCGTCGCACGAATCGTTGGATGGTCGGCCATCAATGCTTGCACTAACGACGATACTTGAAATTATAATTATTTCATGACACAAGACTCGCTCAAAGGAATACAAAGAGAGAGAGAGAGAGAGAGAGAGAGAGAGAGAGTGAGTTTGTATGGAAAAGCAGAGTGGAAGTAGAGCTTGAACATTTTTCCATTTCAAATCAACCGGATAATCGTAGTTGATTATCATTAATGGCTGGGACGCGAGCGTCGTGGTCGATCGTCAGCCTTCGGAATTACATTGAGAAAGAGGAGGTAGGAGGAGGAGGAGAAGGAGGCAGGCAGGCGCTTAGTGGGGTGACGCGTACGAGCTCGCTCGCGCGCGAGTCTCCCTATTCACTTCCTTGATAATCGAGAGGTGCGAGGCAAGTTTTGTATGCTGCCATTTGAATAATCAACCAAGTGAAACCTTTAGCCGACGCTGCTGTGCGTCACACGATTCTTCCTGCGCTCGTGCCTCCTCCGCGAAAATCCTATTCGACTCGATCATTTTGTAAAAAAGAACAACGGGCTGCCATTCATGCTTTTCTCCCTCGACCTCGAAAAGGCTCATTGTGTGCAATAAAATTGGGTTGATTAATTGCTTCTTGGGATTGTATGTATATAACTATATGTGTGTGTGTGTGAGAGAGAGAGAGAGAGATGCACGATGTCTCTAATTTGTCTGGGCCAGCTGATATGCGGGTGACTTGGATTGTAAAGTCGATATCGTTTCGTCTCGTCTCGTCTCGTCGTTGGTGGAGGGAATATTACGCGAGTCTATCCGGGGCTGGGAAAAAGAGCTGGATCATTGGAATAAAATAAAAGTAACAATAATAGGGCCGAAAGTTTGTTTGCTCGTTTGCTTGTTTGGTGGCTGATGAATTAACAATTGGACGCGGGAGATGGTTCGGAGTGCGTCGATCCTCCGTTACCACCATAATGACTTGCATGAAAAATGGGAGGGAGGAGGATGTCTCTCTTTTCGCACGAGTGTGGGGGTGTGTGGGTGTGCGCTGGCCAACGAGGCGGCCGAGGGACGCGATAAGGTTTCTACATGTATATATATATATATATATATATATAGAAATAGGGATGATTGAGAGGGTCGTGGATTGTTTTCGAAGGTAGCGGCGAGAAGATGCAACCAGGCGGACCGGAACAACCGGGGCCGAACGACGTGACCGAAGCTCCAGTGAGTTTTGTAGTCGGTGAGCCGGATCCCAGCGAGGAGCTCGAGAACGAGGACAGCTTCCCCAGCGAAAGCACCAACAGCTTCCCCACTGACGTCACTTCCCACCAGCAATCCTCCCAAAACGCAATGCCTGGATTGGTCGAACGTCGAAGGCGCCTCAGGTACTCCTTCCTCGTCTCACACATCCGCACCACACCACCCTCCCCTTCAACATCCCCTTTACACATTTATCTTTATTTTAATTTTAATTTTAATTTTAACTTATTTCCATTTTTATTCCATTTTATATTACAGGTGCGTTGTCAAGCGTTCTCTGTCCGAGTGTAAAAATACGCGTAGGAGGGGGGAGGAGGATCAATTTTGAATTGATATTGCTCTGTAATAATGATCGATATAGGAAGGTCATCCTTTTGGGGTGGCGGAACAACAACTCAAAGTTGCTTATATAAGAAAGATCGCGAGGAAGAAAATATTGTAAAGGGACGGAGCAGGGGTAGGGGCACAGAGGCAGCAGTTTGTTTGCGCAAAAGTTTTGCTCCAATATCGACTATTGCATGCTGACTGGCTCCGTGTTTTAATAATAATCGAGCGAACGCGAGAAAAACAATAATAAAAACGTGCGAATCGTCGAATCGAGCTACCGTTGTCAACATCGTCTTTCGACACGGCCAATCATTGTATGGACAAATTCAATTTCTTTCGAGGAAACGACGCTACGGCAAATGTATAAACCGCGCGAATTATTGCACAGCTATATATACCTGATAAAGGACCAAAATCACGTAAAATAAATTTGTCCATTTGTTTGCTCGCCAAGCTGCGGAGCAATGAAATTTTCACAAAAGAGGGACTATCCCTCTCTCCCCCTCCTGCTCATATATAGAAATCGTGAATTTCGAGGAAATCAGTCTCCCCCCACCCTCTAAAGCACTCGCGCGTCCTTGCCTTTGGCAAGAGGCCGGCGCAAACGTGTGTAGTATACTGTACGTAGCAGCAGCAGAGATTATTGCTTTGCATATAATTATTCAGCTGCATGCATATTTGTGTATACGCGTCTCTCGATGCTTCGATCGAGAAAAGAAAAAAAGAGTCAGGGATCAAAGCAGCTGATTATTACATGACGAGGTCTCTCATCACTCTTCTCTTTTCTCCCTCTTTCCGAACAATTCATTCTTAAATATGTATAAAAGTGAGTTGCCGTTATTGGCAGGAGGGGGGAGGGGGGCTAGAATAATTGGAGCCATATCGCGATTACCGTTAGCATCTCTCTCTCTCTCTCGCGTATCAATCTTATATAATTGTTCGGATTACACACAGTCATTCAATACATTCTTTATTCGATACTTTATTCTGTTTTTTAGCGAAGGAGCCAATAGAAACGTTGAAAAGCTCCATTGGTATTTAACCTTACCAGTAAAAAAGAAAGAAAAAATGTCATGTTGACACACATATATGGCATCAATTGTTCCAACCAATTTCAACAATTTCAGCCGAGGTTTGTCGAATTGCTTGAAATTATTAGGATTCAGCAAAATTTACGAGCTATACACTTCCCGATAGCGAATAAACGCATGGAGCTAATGAAAAGTGGAATGCAAGGGGAGAAAAAGTAAGAGAAAGAGGTTTTTTCTGCATTATATATCCAAACGATTCTATTGTCGAGCCGAATATAGAGCGTTTTTCAGGCAGCAAAAATAATGTTCGTTTCCATTCGGAGAAAAGAGTAAGCATTTCTCTTTTCGGACTCTCTCTCTCTCTCTCTCTCTCTCTCGCTCGCTCGCCACACTCGATTCGCTCGTATTGCCACTGAACGAAATGGGGGGGGGGGGGGGGGGGGGGCCGTAACGCGAGCGAGAGAAAGCAAGAGGAAAGAGCGACGGAGGGGAGTGGGCCACCTCGTCTCGCATCGCTCGAGATCAAAGGAAGGAAAAGAAAGGATGTCTACTATATAGTATATAGACGTGTAATCGAGAATGAAAGTAAAGGCGAGCGAGGCAAGAGTGGAGACTATCGGCTATCGGTTCAGTTTAGTTGGCGTGTGGCGAACGTTCGTAGTCGCGCGCGACGCTCTTGCCTCAACAGCTGTTGGTGTTGGGGACACCTCCATTGTAGTTACCGTCAGTGCTGCGGGCCTTTAACGGCCCCCGCGCGTGCCCTCAAAGTGTCCAGGAAAAATTTCTCTCGGCTAATACTGATTAGCTTACACGCATGCGTTTTAGAAAGATTTTTCCATATATACCTGCTACATATGCTGTTGTTGTCGCGCGAAAGAGAGAGAAATAAGGAGGATGGACAAGTTGGAGTTTTAGTTGTTTTCTCGAGATTGATGAAAGGAGGAGGGGGGGGGGGGGGGGGAGAGAGAGAAAAAGAGAGAAGAGCAAGAGAAGAAATTGAAAGGGACACCTATAGTATATCCTTGTGTGTGTCTCACTCTCTCTCTCTCTCTCTTATCGAAACACCGAGCGCTAGCGTTAGCGACGGAAAAGCTTAACGGTAACTTAGAAAGTTGCGGTATATAGGAGGCTCTTTCAATGGCGTAGCTTAATTGTTTGCGCGCGCGCGTGATTCCAACTCTTCCTCATTTTTCACTCTAAATTTCTAAGAACGCGCACCATAGCAAGAAATATTTGTCTTCCAATGTATCATTCCTCGATGGCTAGCTTTGCGCGTGCTCCTGCTCGAGCTTATCGTGGATAATAAAACTTTTCTTGCCTCGTAATATCGGCCCGTTGAAGGATATGGATGCGAGAGTTCCAAGTGAGCGATGATTTTGCATCGGTCGCGGCCGGCCGAAGGAACAGAGCTTCCGCACTCGCGCGGGTCAATCTTGTTCCTCCAATGCATATCAGTAGGGCGGGCGCGGGCGCGTGCTGGAGCAAAGCGACAGTATCCAAGGTGCATGAACGCACGCTGCACCGTTGCGCGTAGTGCAGCAGCAGCCGAGATCACTGGGAAGAAAACGCGACTGAGGAGACTCTCGATGCTCGCTAGTGATTTATCCTTCGAACACGAGCCTAGCTTCTATATATGTGTATATGCGACGGCTAATCGTTTCCTCTCGCGCGCCCCGCACGATAGGAACGAACCTCTCGTTGGATGGGAGGGGAGGGGTGATGCTAAATAGTCCATCATCCACGCGCATCTCGCGTATAAATATGTAAATTTAATCGATATAATTTTCTCCTTGTCGTATGTGCATGGTAGATTCAATTGTGTGGGAACCGTGCACGTATATATATATATACTTTTCGTTTCTTCCCTCGACTTTTTTTTTGTCTCGCGTCTCCCATTTTTCTGCTCCATCGGCACACGCGCCCGATTATCAAGTTTTTCGCTCGTCTCCCTCCTCCTACCCTCAAGTGGAAAGATCTCTCCAAGAATCATCGCGTTATTGTCATATAGTTTGCGCGAGTATACGCGAGTCTGTCCCCTCCCCTCCCATTCCATCGTCGTCGTCGTCGTTCGCGATCGAGAGAACGAGCAGGTGTTATTTTATCGCAGTATCGCTCGAGTCTTCGTTTCGCCCGTCCGCGCGAGCGTGCCTCTCTCCCACTATATATACATTCGTAGGATCCCCTCCTCCTTGCTTTTGTCGACCTTTAATCGGAATTCAGAGTTTGGTTGAAAAATATTTCTTGCTTGAGGAGGAACAGCCGCGACGCGTCCTCTGCGCACTCGCGACGCCAAAGAAGCTAAAGGAGCGAATCTTTTGCGCTCTTTGACAAATTTGTCTGTCAGTGCATGCCGACGAGTCCTGCGTTAAAGAGAGCATCCTCGCGCGCGCCACCACTGGACGCGAGCCAATAAACGACGAGTAGTCGCGTCACTACCTTGTTCCGCACTTTTTGGATAAAGTGAGAGAATATCGCGAAGGAAGAAGGAAACTTCCGAGAGACCTGCATTATAGCTATACCTACACGTCCTTGCTCGCACGAGGATCTCGTAAGATTACACGCGCACCTATATACCTATTACAGATTTCTTGAACTCGTCACGGTGATTCTACAGCTATATACGCTGCAGAGACGCGCAGTTGCTGTATAGCAGCAGCAACAGCCTCGAACAATCGGGAGGAGTAGAAAGATCAAGTGGGCGAGTCCGGCCTCAAAGTGGATCCGATCAGGAAATTTACCAAACAAATATCGCTGGATCAGATAGTTTTCCCGAAAGGAGATTTAAACTGGCAGCTGGATGTTACCGCGGCTGCAGCCTCCGCCGCCGCCGCCGCCGCCACCACCACCACCACCACCACCACTGGATCCTTGCAACGTTCCGGGATCGACAAATTAGTGAATTTTATAAGAACTCCTGGCACGGATTACCAGAGATCGGTCAGGATGAAGCGCATGAAACGATTCGTACTGGCTCAGAGCACCGAGAAGGATCCTATATGGAAAAGCTCGGATAATCTGCTGGCCGGGGTGGCCAAAGTCAACCTTGAGAAGCAGGATTTTCAAGCGAAAGAGGAAGAGGACGAGCCACGAAAGGATGGACTCCTTGCACCCCCCACCGCCTCTCCTGGATTAACGTAATGATATATACACCCATCACACACGCGCGTACATGTCTCTCTATAGTTAATATATCCTCCAGTTCAAATTTTTCATTGGCCCTAAGAAATTTTATTGTCAAAACGGTCCGAAGCAAACGATCCCTCCCTTCTTTCTATCCCCCCCCCCCCTTCCCCATCACACTTGTCAATCCCTCTCTCTCTCTCTCTCTCTCTCTCTCTGATGGAGAGGGGAAGAAAAAAAAAGAGAGTTTTTTCGCGTGTGACTGGAGCTTGTCGTTTTTGCGGGTGTTTCATCGACTTGCGTCGTTCGTTACGTCTTTTTTTTGTCGCTGCTCGTAATCGTATGCCGAAGCTCCGACTGGCGCAAGGAAAAGAAAAGAAAAAACCGCTAGTCTATGCACAATTGCTTGGTAGCAGCAATGAGCAAACACCCCCCTCGCTCCCATTGTCGATTCTTCAATGACACACGAGCGCACGTTTTTTTAACTTTCTTCAAATCGTCAAACTAAATGCATATAGATACACGCGTGCATCACGAAGAAAAGAATAAGTATAGGCGCGGAGTGAATAGGGTTTTTTCCAAGGAGAGAGATTGGCTTTTTTGGCTTTGCCACGTACGCTGGATGCTTGCGCAATTTCTCCGTCGTATATTTCAATGGAGAAGGAGAAATAGAGCGAGTCAGCACTCTTTACGGATAAATATCGATAGTGAAAAAAATGTACATATACGATGCGACGAGAGGGATTGCGTTGTTGTTGTTATTTTATAAGAATAGGTATAAGAAGGATGTGTGGGAGGAGCGCGAGAAGCGTATATGGAAGTAAAAGAGAAACGCGTTGATCTTCTCGACAGGCCCAGCATGTCGCAGGGAACGGTGATGATCCAGACTCAGAGCAGGCTTCAAGAGAAGGATTTCACGGTTGCGACACCGGAAGAATTCGTCCACAGGTTCGGCGGTAGCAGAGTGATAAACAAGGTAAATATGTGCAGAGAGCCATTGCACGCAGGCGCGCACGCTCGCGCTCCCAAGATTTCTCCTGTAAAAATTGAAACGTCGCTGCGAGAATGAATCTCTGACGCAAATCAGTTGCCGCTCTCGCGCGTACGACACACAAGTTTATTCCTTCCGTGAAATATTATATTGGCAAGGACGACGCGCGCATATAATATAATAGAGTGTGTACTTTGATCTCTCCTGATTTGCCTCGGTCAAACACGGCGGCGGAAAAGGCCGCGCCGTCAAGTATATACGCGCTCGTATATATATATATATATATATATATATATAGGCCTCTTTGGTTTTTCCCAAAGCGGATTCTCTTCTTCTGCTCCCCCCCCCCCCCTCCCCCTCTCTGCGTTTGGTCAAGAGGGAGGGGAGAGAGAGAGAGCGCGCGCGTCATGTTTGCCGTATATTACGTATATATATATATATTAGGGTGGTCATTAAAAAAAAAATTTTTTGGCGGATCCTTGAAAGATACTAGTATTTGGTGAGAAACTACAGTGGTTGAAACCTGTGGCCTGACAAATGATGGAAACACGTGGCTCAATGGGATCAAATATAATTTTTGAAGAATTTTACAGTTTTTCGCTGATAACTCATGAAATATTCGATTCTATGAAAAGATGCATATAACCTTTCCTCTGAAGAATTAAATTCTACATAATAAAGGTTCTATACATTTTTCTTCTAGAATGCATACTAATGGAGATATTGCTGAAAAATCGATCCTCTTTTTCGTTTATACACATATTATATATTGACATATGCTCATATGAGTAGTTATTCTTATTTCGCTCTAGTTACACATTTTATTTCTCTTAATTTAATAAAATATGTTAATTGTACGGTAAACTGAAAATAATTATTCATATAAACATATCATAATATAATGTGTATAAACGAAAAAGAGGATCTCGATTTTTCAGCAATATCTCGATTAGTATGCATTCTAGAAGAAAAATGTATAGAAGCTTTATTATGTAGAATTTAATTCTTCGGAGAAAAGGTTATATGCATCTTTTCATAGAATCGAATATTTCATGAGTTATCTGCGAAAAACTGTAAAATTCTTCGAAAATTGTATTTGATCTCGCATCGAGGCACGTGTTTCTATCATTTGTGTGAGGCCACAGGTTTCAAGCACTGTAGTTTCTCATCAAATACTAGTGGTTTTTGCATGGGGATCCGTGAAAAAATTTGTTTTCAACGACCACCCTCTAATATAGTATATACATATATATACTGATTCCTCTGGCTGGTCCGTGTGGACAGGTGCTGATAGCGAACAACGGAATAGCGGCGGTGAAATGCATGAGATCGGTGAGAAGATGGTCGTACGAGATGTTCAAGAACGAAAGGGCGATACGTTTCGTGGTGATGGTGACGCCGGAAGACCTCAAGGCCAACGCCGAGTACATAAAGATGGCGGACCAGTACGTCCCGGTGCCAGGGGGTAGCAACAACAACAATTACGCCAACGTCGAGCTGATCGTGGACATTGCGATTCGAACGCAGGTCCACGCGGTGTGGGCCGGCTGGGGCCACGCCTCGGAGAATCCCAAGCTACCGGAGCTGCTGCACAAGAACAACATATGCTTCATCGGTCCGTCGGAGAGGGCGATGTGGGCGCTCGGCGACAAGATAGCCTCGAGCATCGTGGCGCAAACGGCGGACGTGCCGACCCTGCCGTGGTCCGGCTCGGAGCTCAAGGCTCACTACAGCGGCAAGAAGATAAAGATCTCGTCGGAGCTGTTCAAGAAGGGCTGCGTGTCGAGCGTGGAGGAGTGCCTGGCGGCGGCCAACAAGATCGGCTTCCCGGTAATGGTGAAGGCGAGCGAGGGCGGCGGCGGCAAGGGCATCCGCAAGGTCGAGAACGCCGAGGAGCTGCCGAGCCTCTTCCGTCAGGTGCAGACCGAGATACCGGGCTCGCCCATCTTCATCATGAAGCTGGCCAAGTGCGCGAGGCACCTCGAGGTCCAGCTGCTCGCCGACAATTACGGCAACGCGATATCCCTCTTCGGCCGCGACTGCTCGATACAGCGCAGGCACCAGAAGATCATCGAGGAGGCGCCGGCGGTCATAGCCAAGCCGGAGGTGTTCGAGGAGATGGAGAGGGCGGCCGTGCGACTGGCCAAGATGGTCGGCTACGTGAGCGCCGGTACCGTCGAGTACCTCTACGACACCGCCGGCAGGTACTACTTCCTCGAGCTCAATCCCCGCCTCCAGGTGGAGCATCCCTGCACCGAGATGGTGTCCGACGTGAATCTGCCGGCCGCCCAGCTGCAGATCGCCATGGGCCTGCCGCTCTGTCGCATAAAGGACGTGCGCCTGCTGTACGGCGAGAGCCCCTGGGGCGAGAACCCGATCGACTTTGACAGGCCGCGCCACAAGCCCCAGCCCTGGGGCCACGTGATCGCCGCCAGGATCACCAGCGAGAATCCCGACGAGGGCTTCAAGCCGAGCTCCGGCACCGTGCAGGAGCTCAACTTTCGCTCCTCCAAGAACGTCTGGGGCTACTTCTCGGTCGGGGCCTCCGGCGGCCTCCACGAGTTCGCCGACTCCCAGTTCGGCCACTGCTTCTCCTGGGGCGAGGACCGCCATCAGGCCCGGGAGAACCTCGTGGTGGCGCTCAAGGAGCTCAGCATCAGGGGCGACTTCAGGACCACCGTGGAGTATCTGATAACCCTGCTGGAGACCGAGTCCTTCCAATCGAACAACATCGACACGGCCTGGCTGGACCTGCTGATCGCCGAGCGCGTGAGGAGCGAGAAGCCGGACGTCCTGCTGGCCGTCACCTGCGGCGCCCTCCACATCGCCGACCGGAGCATCACCGCGGCCTTCACCGGCTTCCAGACGGCCCTCGAGAAGGGACAGATACAGGCGAGCAACGATCTCGAGAACATCGTCGACGTCGAGCTGATAAACGACGGCTACAAGTACAGGGTGCAGGCCGCCAAGTCCGGCCCCAATAGCTACTTCCTCGTGATGAACGGCTCGTACAAGGAGGTGGAGCTCCATCGTCTCTCCGACGGCGGCCTCCTACTCTCCCTCGACGGTGCCAGCTTCACCACCTACATGAGGGAGGAGGTCGACCGCTACAGGATCGTCATAGGCAATCAGACCTGCGTGTTCGAGAAGGACAACGATCCGTCCCTGCTGAGGTCGCCCTCGGCCGGCAAGCTGATAAGCTTCCTCCTAGAGGACGGCGGCCACGTGGAGGCCGGCAAGGCCTACGCCGAGATCGAGGTGATGAAGATGGTGATGACGGTGACCGCCGGCGAGTCCGGCAACGTGTTCTACGTGAAGAGGCCCGGGGCGGTACTCGAGGCAGGCACTCTCATCGCCAGGCTCGACCTCGACGACCCGTCCCTCGTGACCAAGGCCCAGGAGTACACCGGCCAATTCCCGGCCCCGGTGGCACCCGCCATACCCGAGAAGCTCAATCATCTGCACTCCAAGTACCGGGCGGCCCTCGAGAACACCCTGGCGGGCTACTGCCTGCCCGATCCCTATCACCTGCCGAGGCTGCGCGAGCTCATCGAGAGGTTCATGTACTCGTTGCGCGACCCCAGCCTGCCCCTCCTCGAGCTCCAGGAGGTCATAGCCACGATATCCGGCAGGATACCGCCGTCCGTCGAGAAGAAGATCAGGAAGCTCATGTCGCTGTACGAGAGGAACATCACCTCGGTGCTGGCCCAATTTCCCAGCCAGCAGATCGCCGCGGTGATAGACGGTCACGCGGCGACCCTCTCCAAGCGCTCCGAGAGGGACGTATTCTTCCTCACCACTCAGGCGATCGTTCAGCTGGTACAGAGGTACCGCAACGGCATTCGCGGTAGAATGAAGACGGCGGTGCACGAGCTGCTGCGCCAGTACTTCACGGTCGAGAGCCACTTTCAGCAGGGCCACTACGACAAGTGCGTCTCGGCCCTGATAGATCGTTACAAGGACGACGCGGCCACCGTCACCGCCGTCATCTTCAGCCACAATCAGGTGACCAAGAAGAACGTCCTGGTGACCATGCTGATAGATCACCTCTGGGCGAACGAGCCCGGCCTGACCGACGAGCTCTCCAGCACCCTCACCGAGCTCACCAGCCTCAATCGAACGGAGCACAGCAGAGTCGCCCTGAGGGCCAGACAGGTGCTCATAGCCGCCCATCAGCCGGCCTACGAGCTCAGGCACAATCAAATGGAGTCCATCTTCCTCTCGGCGGTCGACATGTACGGCCACGACTTTCATCCGGAGAACCTGCAGAAGCTCATACTCTCCGAGACCTCCATCTTCGACATTCTCCACGACTTTTTCTACCACTCCAATCGGGCCGTGTGCAACGCCGCCCTCGAGGTCTACGTGAGACGGGCCTACATCAGCTACGAGCTCACCTGCCTCCAGCACCTCGAGCTCTCCGGCGAGATACCGCTGGTGCACTTTCAATTCATGCTACCGAACAATCATCCCAATCGACGAAATCAGGCGACGGTTAATCACAGGACCGGCGCGATGGCGGCCTTTCAGGATCTCCATCAGTTTGGTCAGTACTCGGACGAGGTGCTCGACCTCCTGGAGGACCTCTCCTCGCCCAACTCCATCTCGGCCAAGGTCCTCGAGGCCGTCGACGCTGCTACCGGGGCCAGCGAGTCTCGTCACAGTACCTCCATCAACGTCTCCATAAGCAATTCCATGGATCCTCCTTCTGCCGGCGTTGGTGGTGGTGGTGGTGGTGGTGGTGGTGGTGCCGCCACCGCCGCCGGAGGAGGAACCGTCGTTGAGAGGGGAGGTGGCGGCGGCGGCGACAGACCGGTCGAACCCGTTCACATACTGAGCATAGCGGTGCAGGAGAACGGAAACGGCCAGCAGGACGACGCGGCGATGGCCAGAATGTTCGGCGATTGGTGCGCCGGCAACAAGGAGGAGCTCGTCTCTCGCGGGATCAGGCGCGTCACCTTCGCCGCCCTCAAGAAGAGACAATTCCCGAAATTCTTCACTTTCCGACAACGGGACGGATTCGTCGAGGACAGGATCTATCGTCACCTCGAGCCCGGCTGCGCCTTCCAGCTGGAGCTCAACAGAATGAGGACCTACGATCTCGAGGCTCTGCCGACCTCCAATCAAAAGATGCACCTCTATCTGGGCCAGGCGAAGGTCGCCAAGGGACAGCAGGTGACCGACTACCGATTCTTCATACGGTCCATCATACGGCACTCGGATCTCATCACCAAGGAGGCCAGCTTCGACTATCTTCACAACGAGGGCGAGCGGGTGCTCCTCGAGGCCATGGACGAGCTCGAGGTCGCCTTCTCCCATCCGCTGGCCAAGCGCACCGAGTGCAATCACATATTCCTGAATTTCGTGCCGACCGTCATCATGGACCCGGCCAGGATAGAGGAGAGCGTCACCAGCATGGTCCTGCGTTACGGCCCGAGGCTCTGGAAGCTGCGGGTCAGGCAGGCCGAGATCAAGATGACGATAAGGCCCGCCCCGGGCAAGCAGACCTCCAACCTGAGGCTCTGCATAGCCAACGACAGCGGCTACAGCATAGACCTTCACCTGTATACCGAGTCGACCGACGCCAACACCGGGATCATCAGGTTCGAGTCCTATCCGCCCCAGAGCGCCGTCGCCGCCGGCAACAACTTCCGGCCTGGACCGATGCACGGTCTGCCGATATCCACGCCCTACCTCACCAAGGACTACCTCCAGGCCAAGAGGTTTCAGGCCCAGAGCCTCGGTACCACCTACGTCTACGATCTGCCGGATATGTTCAGGCAGCAGATTGACAAGATCTGGCAGAGGTACGCCGAGGAGCGTGCCGGGCTATCGAGCGAGGTGGGAGAGCAGCAGCAGCAGCAGCAACAACAACAACAACAACACATCGCTCCACCCAATCCTGTGATGGACTGCGTGGAGCTGCTCCTCCAGGGTGACAACCTCGTCGAGCAGAAGAGGCTACCAGGTGAGAACGACGTCGGCATGGTAGCCTGGAGATTGACCATGTACACACCGGAGTATCCCGAGGGTAGGGACATAATACTGATCGCCAACGACATCACCTACCAGATCGGATCGTTCGGCACGAGGGAGGACTTGGTATTCTACAGGGCGTCCGAGAGGGCGAGGCAGCTCAAGGTACCGCGCGTCTACTTCTCGGCAAACTCCGGCGCTAGGATAGGCCTCGCCGAGGAGGTGAAGGCTCTCTTCAGGATCGCCTGGGAGGACGAGAACGAGCCGGAGAAGGGCTTCAAGTACATCTATCTGACGCCCGACGATTACGCCAAATTGGCGCCGTTCAATTCCTTGAAAGCCTCGCTGATCGAGGATCCCGCCGGCGAGGCGCGCTACAAGATCACCGACATCATCGGCAAGGACTACGGCTTGGGCGTGGAGAATCTCAAGTACGCCGGATTGATCGCCGCCGAGACCTCCTTGGCTTACGAGGAGATCGTCACTATATCCATAGTTTCGTGCAGAGCCATCGGCATCGGCTCCTACCTCATAAGGCTCGGCCAGAGGGTCATTCAGATCGAAAACTCGCACATTATCTTGACCGGGTACAGAGCCATCAACGCTGTCCTCGGCCGCAAGGTCTACGCCAGCAACAATCAATTGGGCGGTATCCAGATAATGCACAACAACGGCATTTCCCACGCGACGGATCCCAGGGATCTCGATGGGGTGGCGACCACCCTCAAGTGGCTCAGCTACGTACCGAAGAGGAAAGGCGCGCGTCTACCGATACACAGGCCCCGTCTCTGCATCGATCCGATCGACCGGGAGATCACCTTTATGCCCACCAAGACCGCCTACGATCCGAGGCTCATGTTCGAGGGGAGATTCTCACCGAGCGACTCGAACCTTTGGGAGAGCGGATTCTTCGATCGCGGCTCCTGGCAGGTATGTCCTCTCCTCCCCCTCTACATCCTCGCACCGCTCTCTCCATCGCGCGCCTTCTGCTCTTCTCTCTTTCTTTCCGTTTTTCTTTTTTTTTCTTTTTTTCTTTTTTTAGGAAATTATGAGACCTTGGGCTCAAACTGTAGTTGCAGGACGAGCGAAACTCGGAGGAATACCGTGCGGTGTCATCGCCGCCGAGTCGAGGACCGTCGAGCTCCACCTTCCCGCGGATCCTGCCAACTTGGACTCCGAGGCGAAAACCATCTCCCAAGCGGGCCAGGTTTGGTTCCCGGACAGCGCTTACAAGACCGCGCAGGCCATCAAAGATTTTTCCAAGGAAGAAATTCCGCTCTTCATCTTCGCCAATTGGAGAGGTTTCTCCAGCGGCATGAAAGGTGGGTTGCTTCGCCTCGTGCGCCAGCGCGCCCCCGCAATTTTTTATACTTTTATCCGTCGAACAAACTCTCATCCGCCTCTTTTCCAGACATGTACGAGCAAGTCATGAAATTCGGAGCTTACATAGTCGACGGTCTGAGAGAGTACACCAGACCGATATTCATCTACATACCGCCTTACGGAGAGCTTCGTGGCGGCGCCTGGGCAGTCTTGGATCCCACCATAAATCCCCGATATATAGAGATGTTCGCCGATAATACCAGCAGGGGCGGTGTACTGGAGCCCGACGGAATCGTTGAAATTAAATTCCGAACCAAGGACACCGTCAAGGCCATGCATCGGATGGATCCCGTTATCCAAAAGCTCAAGGTAAGCCCGGCGCGCCGAGTCGCCGCCACTCGTTTCTCCCCCGTGTGCACCGCGTTAAGATATTTCTTTTGTCATTGTACGCAACTCTATTAACGGCCGGTCCAACTCCCAATTGCCCCCACACCCGCAGGAGGAATTATCGAGCGCCAACTCACCGGACGACAAGGCACAGATAGAGAGCCAGATCAACAAGAGGGAGAAGATTTTGGAGCCGATGTATCATCAGGTGGCGGTTCACTTTGCGGACCTCCACGACACGCCCGAGAGGATGCTCGAGGTCAATTGCATCAACGAGATTGTGCCATGGCGAAAGGCCCGCAGGATATTCTATTGGAGATTGCGCAGACGATTGCACGAGGAGGAGATCAAGAGTGAAATTTTATCTACCCAGCCCAGCTTGGACGTGAGGCAGGTAGGGCCGATGTTACGGAGATGGTTCATCGAGGATAAGGGTGCCACCGAGTCCTATCTCTGGGATCAAGACGAGGCGGCCACGCTCTGGCTCGAGAGTCAACGGCAGAGCGAGAATAGCGTTGTGTCGCGCAACGTTACCTGCGTAAAACAGGATGCGGTGGTCACGCGTATCAAGGAGTCTCTCGACAGCATCCCCGACGTAAAGCTCAACGCGGTCCTCGAAATTGTACATAGGTTGAATCCCTCGGAGCGCGCGGAATTGCAAAGAGCTCTGGCGCAGCTCGAGGGTACCGCTCAGGAGCATCATAATGATTCGCCCACCTCTTCCTAATAATCCCCCTCTCCCCTACACATTTTCCCCATATGTATTTCCAACAAATCTTCTCCCCTATTCCCAGCAATATCGATCGATCCTACGATCAATTGTACAGAGATCTGCGCGACATTGCTGCCCTTGTGTGTCGATAATCTACCGAATAATACCAGAGTAATTAGCGCGTTATTCTCATGGTCAGAGGGAGAATACCTTCCATTCATATTTTTACTCTTGTTATGGGAAAAATGTCTCGATGCTGAACGGCTAAAGCTAAAAAGGAATATAAAGGGTGGCTCCTATTTTCCTCAACATTTCCACCACTTTATTATCATATTATTATTATTATTATTATTATCATTATTATTGCTATTATATACTGTGTAAGCGTGTGTAAATGGGATTATAGAAAAACACATATTTATTTTTAGAAAAAATCGTCTCTTCTTTCTTTAATAAAACCTAAATTATAGTCCGCCGGTGACGAGACCTTTTCAATTATACAACATTCGGCTTTTCTCCTAACATATACGTACATATTTATATATATATATATATATATCCATGTTTTCTCAACACACATCGGGACCCAAAAATACTAACACTATTCTTTTGTTTTCATTATAAAATCTCTCTCTCTCTCCTTCTCTTTCTATATATATATATATATATATATATATATGTACACACAAGTGTCGTTTAAAGCACGCGTTGGCTCAAATTTCCAAATTCACTTCATTTCATAGGTATCATCGATTTGCTCACAATTAACGATCCTTGTTAAAAGACGGATATTTGGCTTCTGTGAGTATCCATAAGATCGTCGTCCAAAGTAAGCAGCACCATGAAGGAGAAGAACATGGCGAATGCAGAGAGAAAGTGCCAAACGTCATGGTTATCGAAGAAATTCATCAGCAAGTGCTGGCAAGGCTTATTCTTTAAGCGCGACAGTGCCGGAGTGACGTTCCACGAAACGGAATTATTTATGAAAAAGTGAAGTGCAAAACCCCACAATACGAAAGATATTAAAATATATATCAACGGAGTAAGTAGAATACGCTCGTCACAAATTATCTAAAAAAGAAGAAGAAAATTATACAAGATTGTTAATAAAGGATATAGCAAGCTTATAGCATCGCAACGCACGGTACAATTGCTACGCAATTTGTAGCGCGCGGTGTGTGTGTGTGTGTGTGCAAAGAGGGGCAAAAAATATATTTACCTACCTTCATCATAATGTAAAAGAATGTGTAGAGGATTAAATTGCCGATTAGTATCCCTAAGAGATATTGAGGGAAGCTCTGTTTGTAATCAATGCAGCCAAAGATAGCCAATCCAAAGTTGCTCAGATAAACGATCACCAGCAGTACGAATCGGCTGCAATAAATGGGACGTAGTAGATTCGCAATACCGGCGCTTCTATCGTATCTCAATGTCTGAAATCTCACAGGAAGCGTCCATTGTATTGGTCGGTTGTAATTAAAATTAAGATTAAGAGAAGCATTCGTTAAAGCTAACGTGTTATTACCGTCGTGATCGTGAGGATGAGACGTCGGTTGAATTTGATCTGACCCATGTAATAAATTTTTACGATCAGCAATAAACAGACCAGCAGATATATCACAGCGAACACGATTCTGTAATTTTTCGAGTCTTGGAACACTCCTATTAAGCTCAATAGTATAATAACGGCTAGGACGCCGAAGGTGACCGGTGCTCGCGCATTAATGTCGGGATGTCGAGTCTGATAAATCTTCACCATGCACAATACTGATATTATATACATAAAGCTCGTATCTGAAATGAGCCAGGTATCAATGGATAGTCAACGCGCGCGCGACCATGCCAGATGAACGCGTTAAATTTCAGCTCGTTAAAGGGGCTTACCAAATTGAAAATTGTTCTGATTCGGACAAACGTGATATGTTGCGGACAGAAGGCCCTCCATCATCAAGGCAAATCCCATCGCGTAAAATAATCCGTAGTGCTGAGGAACGCCATAGCATTTGTTCCTTTCCATTTCCTCGACGTTCGTCTCTCTCATGTACGTTAAAAATATAAAGAGCAGACCAAGCAGAACGTAACCGAAATTTGAGAAAATATGATTGAAATCGGAAAAATAATACTTTGAAATCGTGATCGGATGAGAGCATAGGAAATTGTAGTAGCAAAGATCTTGATTGCCAGTGACATGAAGAACGCGTTGATTGGTCCACACCAATTGAACGGCGGGTAGAGTGTAAAATATAGCCACTGTTATCAGATAGTACAGGTATAAGCGAGATTTGTGCCTGAGAATTTTCGGCTCCTTGTGAGCCAGATCCGAGACCGAGAGCACTAGCTTCATACGTCTGACGTGTTTATCCGAGGTGACGTCGTTCATAATATCTACGTCATCCTCGTCCAAGGAGGAGTCGTCCACTGCTCCCTAAAAATTAGTTACACATTTTGTCTTCAATCATGGCACATCCATAATGAAATCTTACACTTCGATGCAATAAATAACGAACCCCTTTCACGGTCGCCGGTCCGGGTAACGCATCCTCGGTATAACGAATTTCATTATTCAGAATTTCGTTAGCCACCGTCTCTCTACTTTTCTTAACTTTCGCAACTATAGCACTTATCATATACGAGATGCAGAATCCCATAACAATTGTTAACGCTATTGAACACGCAATGATATAATCCTTGCGCGCAATGTTAGAAGATACAGTGACCCTGACATTTTTAAATCTATTGGCTTTCATACTGGAATACCCAACGCAGTCGGTGTCGTCCCCTTTCACGACAAGCACTATAAAGAAGCCCGATGAGAAAGCTTCCCTCTGCAAACGGTTATCTGTGCATTACGTATCTTTCTGTCGACCAGTCCAAGAACGGAGGCGCATACTTACTGCTACAGTTATACCTCCTAATTTGCTCACAGTTTCCCAATAGCCAACAAATTGTACATTTCTCTCCAAATCGAATACTGGACACTGAGAAATAAAAAGACAAGCCTCAGTCTTTGAAATAACATCTTACTGCAAATAAACATTTTCGTTGATCAATAGCGATATCTCACGGAAGCTTCTTGTATCGAGACGGTCATGCAGGTGTCATTGTCGGACGAAACCTCGATAACTACGGAGGAGCTCCTTGTGTCATTGGCAAAATTATATCCAAAATATGTAGGATCTGCGGGTGAAATTACTGCCGACCGTTCCTCTCCAGACCTAAAATGTTTGTTTCGCGAAAATTAATAATAGGCTTCTACTTTTTAAATCTATCAAATAACATACTTCATGTAAAAATGCGCCTCCTTTACCACGGTAAGCTGAAAATTAACATAAATATCACTAGCCGTCGATATACTGATGAATACAAATTCCTTCTGCTCTCCAATGGAAGAATGATAATATTTTGTCGAGCACAACAAGCGGCTAGTTCTGTTATAGCTACTAGTGAAATTTTTATTCTCAATGATGAAAGGTAATTGCCATGACAGTGTCCCTTGCCTCTGTCTAGCAACTACGATCAATGGAGAATTGTGTGTCGCATTGCTTTCGACACATATCCTAGCAGTCTCTATGTCTGTGTCCTATAAACCAATTACTTTCAATGACTAAGCTTTTCGATTATTAAAAAAAAAAAAAAATTGAAATACTTACATTATGGTAAATAAATACGTATTCAAGACTTGAATTAACATTATGATTGTAGGTTTGCGAATAATTAGCATTTATCACATTGGGATACAGAGAAACCGATGAAGAGATCCCTACTCGTATGAAGCAGTAAAACAGCAGCATGAAAGATAAGTTTCCCATTATTTGCATCGTAGCTAATATATTGTCTTATGCCTAATAAATATGCACAGCCTGTTGCACTCTGTGATGGAACGACTTAAACTTTTGATTGCTCTGTCTATTAATCCCCTGGTAATAGCCGAGTTGACTCTATTGTTCTGCTCGTCCTGTCAAACTAAAAGAATAAATATGCATGATTAAGAATACAATTCAAAACTAACCTTTCTTTCCTATCAGTCTCTCATCATTCTCATCTTAGAGTAACCAAACTATTACTTTCTTAAGATTTCAGTTTCAAATGCATAGAAATTTAAGCGACGGGGAGAAAATAACTAAAACTCTACATTATTTTGCATGTATATTGTAACGAGAAAAATTTATAAAACTTTAATAACTTAAAAAAAAAAAGTTGAACTTCTGAAAATTGAGGCACTTGCATAAAAATTTATTAGGAAAGTTGAAAATGAAAACTCTATTTCAACTTGAAACTATTAACAACAACAAAAGATACATTTGTGCTGATAAATATAATTACCAGCTGCAGAAACGAGAAGAGATGATCAAAAATACCACCATGTCAGTTGGTCGTTGTTTTTAAATTATACAATTTTTTGCTTAGAAACCGTAACGACTTCTACAAAATTATCAAAAAATCTGTAAATATTTGTAAGAAAGTAACAAATAAAATTGACCAAGCACCAGGCGCTCTCTCCTCCCGTGGTGCACACCGTGCTTAATATTTTTATATAAAATGACCATTTATACTTTGCCGTTTACCAGCTATATGTAGATACCGACCGACTGTCCAGACACGGAGTATGTACATACATCACCTACACCTACTACCTATATACACTCCGGCACATTTCACACTTCACAAACTAGTGTGTCAAGTGGCGATGCCGCAATATAATATATATTACATGTACATATCATGTCTATTGGTGATTTAACAATTTCATTGATTAAAGAGATAGGTGTATTATCTATTATTTCTCCAAAAAATAAAATTACTCTACTAATTTAAAGCACAATAAAACGAATAACTTTGCTCCCCCCTCAAAAAAAGTTCATATTCCCAATATTTTCTCAAATTTTCTTGAATGTAACTTTTTGCAGGACCTAAATTCCCTTATAATAATTAATTGACTCATTAGTAAATGTTTGAAATATATTCTCATGCATTTCGTCTTACTGCTCCCCTGACTTTTTTCAATTTTTTATATTATATTAGATTGTTCTCTTCTACAATTTAAAACTTGAATGATTTGTTTGGGTGTCATGAAATCAGTCCTGACTACTTGTTCATCTTTTTTTTTGTTTTTTTATTATATCGTACTTCCATAACATGGTTGACGAACGCTTATCCGTTTATTCCATGAAGATACAGTGGTATTAAAAGAATCACGCAAACGTCCCCAAAACTTTTTGTATTCCATCTCTGGGTTGTTTTTCCCAAAATCAAAATCTGCAACCTCAACAGTAAATCTTGCTCTACTTTGTAAATAGAAAGCAATACCAAAAACAACAAGTACCACTGCAATCAGTGTACAAGAAACTGGAATAATGATAACTGATAGTTGAGATTTAGGTGTAACTAAAACATAAAAAAGTAGTTGTATGACTTAATTTTTTAAACTACTTCAAAAAATGTTAGTTTCACTAGTTTAACACATCTAGAAACTAGTTCCATTAATTAAAACAATTTTATACAGGCCAATCTATACCAAAATGTGAGGATTTCAGAGTTTCTTACTTTCTCGCCCCAATTCCGTTTCAATTACAATTTCGGCATGGCAAAAAAGCTCTACACAAAATTCTGGAAAATAAGTAATCTAATTTCAAACAACTGTAATTCGATTAACCAGATAAATTATAAATCTAACGAATAATACATATAAATATATTGATAATAAAGAATACAAATTACAGGATTATACCAATGATACGCGATACAAAATAATCATATTCGTCATTTTTACCTTTAATTCCCCCAAGGTTCTATAGTTCGAAGAGTGACTGTCTTCGACTTTTTAGACTATATATACACTGGACTCTTCTTAAAAATGCAAAATAATAAAGCGTAAAAATAAGAAACTGCGAAATATGTACATTTTGACATAGAGATGCCATCATTAACACAACAAAGCATACCTTTATAAATGTTTATTGTCAGTGGATAAATTTGTGTGCTAACATCGTTAGCTAATATAACTAAAATTGTATATACACTTGGTTCAAGGAAATAATGACTAATGGAAAAATTATTGTAGTCAAACTTCACGACTTCTCCGCATGTTTCATTTCCTGTACTATTATATATGCCTCTATGAAATTGCAAGCATCTTTTGAAAGGGGTTGATCCTTTAAAAGAAACATTTAGAGAAAGCATATTCCATGGCTGAATCCAGTTGGTTCCATCAACTGTAATGTTTGTGATTGGTGCTAAAATATAACAAATAAGTGTCAAAAACTTAATTAAAATATTTAACACAAAAGTATTTAACAGATTTTGTAACTCTTAAAAGTCCTCTACACGCGAGCGACTTATAAATCAGCAGAAGACAGGTAACATTGAAAATTATATTGTCATACAAACCTCGAACTAAAATCTGTCGTGTAAAAAATCCATATGATTTTTTAGGATCAGTCGAAATAATCAACGAATTCGGGCAAAAATGCGGAAAAGCGAACCTTTTAGCGTTTGGAAATACTTCTTCAGTACTAACGACATCTTCTGCTACAGCATCATCCCTAATTAATAAAGGCTTCAATGTTGTTAAATTAGCTAAGCTTAAACTTTCGTCGTCACTAGCATTTACGGGGTTTGACACATTTAGCAGCAGCGTTGATTCAGAAGTATTTTTTATATGATTATATGACGCAATAACTAAGGCATTCAGTTCATGGGATGCCCCGGGCTTTGAAACGTTATATACAAAAGTTAAATCATTTGTTTTGCCATAATATTTGCAATCAATAAACCAAAATACTGACAATGATGTTGCTTTATTCTTAATGTATTCGTAATCTCCCTCTCTTATATTTACTGCTATTTTTACAGGAGAAGTAGATAAAACAAATTTACCATTGATGGTTTTATTATATTGTATCACATTAAGATAACCATTCACTTCATCTGAAATTTAATAATATTGGATTTATATTTATAAAAGGTAGGCAATGGGCATTTATGCAACTTACTTGTTATATTAAAATTTGTGCTTTTTGAACTGAATTTCTGCTGACCAAACTCATATTCAAAAGCAGTAACAGTGGCTTTGTAAGAACCAGCAGTATTATTCACATGTGAATAGCTTAATGTCCAGGATGATGTATTATTGGTTATATACCCAGTCTGAAATGCAGGAATAAATTTAAGTCTTTCTTGTAGACAGCAAAATAGCTGTCTGAGCATGGTAAATTCAATTCCTTAATATACAGAATGGGCACATTTAAAACTTTAAAAATGTTTTTCTCACAAACAGAATTTTTCAACATTACTGCAGCTCTTTAGGTTTGCTGCATACCAATGCGACAACATGCAATTAAGAATGTGCAGTGATGCATATGCATATTATAATTATTATCTAACGGTAAATTTTGAGATAACTTTTTTGATTTAC
The DNA here is from genome assembly GCF_024137725.1 of Prorops nasuta. Classification (NCBI taxonomy): domain Eukaryota; kingdom Metazoa; phylum Arthropoda; class Insecta; order Hymenoptera; family Bethylidae; genus Prorops; species Prorops nasuta. The sequence goes on from NW_027116892.1 coordinate 45,604, forward strand.
TTATACAATTATACATTTCAATTTACTGTCTTTATGTTGATATGCAGCAGGTTTAAGATGACATTAAGCTGGATATTTGTATACTGTGTAAAAAAGCACTTGATAAATTTGCAAATGATTGATGAGACAGTAGCTTTCTGGCGAGGCAGACATCAGAAACTTATTAGGTGAACATTTAAAGAAAAAAATATAAAATTTTCAGAACTAGTCTGTAATGGAAAATTATTTCAAGGTTAAAAGTATACTTCAATTCTAGGTTTCCAAAAATTAGTCATTTTCAAAGCTATCTCCCTCTTTCTCTCTCTCTAATTAAGATTTCTTATTGTTACAACAATTCATTGATTAATGTTATTACCTTGAGGGGAACCTTAATTCAAAGAACTTTCAATCCTTAATAACGAGTTTTCAATTATTAACCATACTTTACAATTTAATTCTTAACCCTTTAAGTACATGCTAGTACTAATTTGCAATAGCTATATGTCGATATATCCATATCTTTTTCATGCACAAGCAAACCCATTATTATTAAAGTATTTTTTCAATAAATAATAATATTTCAATGCATACTTAATTGTGCCCATTGGATTCGTTAGAAAATTTCATCAATATTCAATATGATTGTTAGTAAAAATTGGTTCACTGCTTGAACAATCAGCTGTACTCAGGTAACTCGAATGCTTAATAATCACAGAACATATTGCTTGAAATACACCAATATTGACAAACACTTCCCTAAGAATTGGAATGCCTGAATGAACACAATCATTGGTTACCCTCAACAGATGCAGCAGCTTTTTATCTGCTATCAAAATATGCATTACAAGAGATATGTTTAAAGTGACTAACCAATAATATTGAGTTTATTGGTAGCAGCTACATAGATGCTACATCTGACCAATGTAACAATTATTAACTACTGAAAATTGCAAAATTTATTTTTGGTATATTCTCTTAACAATGTTAAACTATTCTTTTGTATATAAAGTTTACAGGTTAGGAGGAATAAACCTATTCCTTAAATTTATAAAACTTAAATCATACTTACTTCGTACTGGTTATAGTTAATTGTATTATCGTTCCATTTATATTTAAATGTACCCGATGGTCTTTGTCCATTATACTTATACAATTCTGCTTTAAACGTTATTTTAGCACCAAGCATTGCTGGACCATCATTAGACAGAATCACAATTCCTTCATCAGCTGATATTCCTATAACTATTGCAATTCCAAATATAATACACATGTGTTTATCAATATTTTTTTGTTCATGCATAAAATGACATATCAAACATGTGACTAAAATTACGTAAAGTATTAAATTGAAAAATTTTTTTATTATATGGAATATACCTCCTATAATAAAATAGTACAGATATAGAATACCCATGGCTACACTGTAAAAGTTACATTTATGTAAACTTAAATGTATATATACTACATATATATTTCCACGGTTTCAATTAAAAATAATAAATAATTTAATTGGCTTAAATACTCCCATTGCTTTTTGTCACTTTTTGTAACGCACAACATAGGGGAGCCTGGTTACTTTCCCAGGGCCAATGCCAAGATGTGTTCCATGATTAACTACTTCACGTACAGTACGTATGCAACTCCATTCCAAAATCAGATGATATGTAATTACTGTACCCCTTTCTCTTGAGCGTATACATGCAGTAACATTAATATAGCATCTGCCCGAATACACTTTACAATTACGATCAAACACGAAAGCTAATTAATTTTCTGTAATGTCCATCCTGACAGAGTTTCTGACTCCTGAAAATATGTATGTATGTATGCATGTCATACATGCATACATATACATATATAACCGCATAAGGTCTGTTCTCGTTGCTTACACTTTTTGCACTTTTTAGGATGTCAACTTATACATACAATGGACAAAGACAGAAATACGGAAAGTGTAGAAAGTGTTAAAAGTGTAGGCCAACGAGAACAGACCTATAGTCACAGTCACGTTGGTAGAAAGACACAAATTCCCTGGATCAATCTGGCAGCTCTACTGCTGGGGAAGTAGTGGGAAATAAACTGTTGATCGATTTTCACATTTTTTATCGCTTTTATTTAAAGATATGGATCCCGCAGTGTTTCCTGAAGAAATTTGGATTAAAATATTATTGTACTGCGATGTACCTGATATTATTGCTTTTGGTAGCACTTGTAAATATCTTCGAAGAACGTCAGATGCAGATTATCTGTGGTAAGTTTAATGTTGTTTGATATCACTTTATTCAGAATTCACCTCTCATATTTATCAATATAAGAATAATTTTCAAAGACATCTTTATTAAAATCTTTTGTTAAAATTAAATTGTAATTTTTTCATTGAGTTTACTGGATTTCTTATACTACTCTAATCTTTCACCCCTTTTGTAGGAAGATAAAATGGCTACATTTGATTTCTAAGGTACAATTTAGATTTCCTGACATAAAGTGTTTGCAGCTACTAAGTGTCAGTTTTAAAGCAATGTGCTATAGATTGCATATGGTAATAACATTAGGAGATAATGCTCCTTTTCCACAATGTTGTCACTGCAGTGGTTATACCTGTCAGCGAAATTGTGTCGAGGGATCCAGTGCTAAAGTAGTTATTGAAATAGGAAATAAATATACTTGGATAATTACTCCTCATTTTGGATTAAGAAGGCACTTTTCTATGTTTGGTATTCCAAGGTACAAAGACAAGACACACATAGATCTAGTACAAAATACTCCTAGTAGCAGTAATATACCAGTGAAGGCAGAAAGAACACTGGCTAAAATATTAAAATCTTTAAAGCTATCAGAATTGACAACAACAAAAATTCCAAGGCCTAGCGGACCATTCTGTGTATTTTGCAATCCTATGAAATTATATAGAGAAAAGAAAAGGTTAATCGAATATGAGATTGATCCAACATCTTACACAAGACTTAATCCTGTTTATCAAAAACTTGTTAATGGTTATTGTACTGATACACGTAAAGTTCTTGGAATTCCAACTGTTGATATAATTAGTCCAGCAGAGGCATTATTAAGCGACGGGACATTTCCAGTTCTTAAAAAATTTGTCGACCATTTATTTCATCAGATGAATTTAACTGCGACTTTAAGAAAACCAAATGCAGTTCTTATGCTGTCCGAACCATTAGCAATGCATCCTGTGTTAAGAAAACACTTATTGCATTATTTGTTTCAAGAAGTTAAAGTAGCAAGGTGAATAATGTTTGCATTTAAATTCACTGATATTGATTGCTTTTTATAATTGATACATAATATTCAATTCACTTTTAGAGTTTGCCTAGTCCCAAAACCATTGGCAGCATGTGCTATGCTCGATATCGAGACCTGTGTGGTTATCGATAGTGGTGCCCTTAGTACAACTGTAGCAGTGGTAATTGGTAGTCGAGTAATACCAAATCGATGGAAGTTATTGCCTGTTGGTGGTTGGCATGTAGCATATCATTTAAAACAGGCCATTAAAGAATATAATCAAATTCCAATTTCCTATCTGGATACTCTAGCTGTTAAGGAAAGGTGCAGATTAAGCTATAATAATAATGAAAATAAGGCAGAACATCAAAAGTCTAGAGAACACATTCATTTTCGTGTTGATAGTTATGCAGATTACAAACAGTTCTGGGTTAGTAAATGTCAGACGTTTGAACAAAGTGTGAAATAAGCTTGCGCAGATAAATAACCTAATGTAACAAATATTTTTAGTTAATTCCATTGCTTTTTTAGAAAGTCTCTTTGGGATCCGAAGTATACATAGCACCAGAATTGATGTATACCAGCCTGCGTTTACCAGAAGTAATAAAAGATGTTACGTTAGGCTTACCAAAAGAGATCACTCAAGATTGCCTCTCTCATATCTTACTTACTGGAGGAAATACCGATCTATCAGGTTTTGAATTAAGATTAACCAAAGATTTGAAAGAGCTACTACCAGAGTATAGTAAAATCTTAGATGTGAAAAGCTGCCCTGGTACACACAGTTGGAACGTTGCAATGGGAACTACATATGTGCCTTTAGCTATGCATCCTGGTAAATATATAGTCTTTTCTTGGTTTATATTTCATTGTAAAAAACTTTTAATTGTATTGAAATGTTACTTCAGATAAAACCCCTCCAGAATATATAGAAGGCAATCCATTTTGGTTATCAAGGGAGGAATATGTATTGTTTGGATGCGAATCACTAGAACTATAATATATTACAATGATTAATGTCTAATCGGTATGAAGAAGACAGAGTTTGGTACATGCAGGCCCTGCAATTGTTTCTCATACAAAGGGCAATTTCACATTACAATGTATCGTAGGAGTTTCTTTAGGCTCAGTATTGTTAAAATTTTAATTCCCTCATAAAAAAATATTTAAGCTGATTCGAATTTGAAAGTTTTCTCGTTTATGTAATTTCTAGGCGCGCGACAATTATGGATTTAAGTAAAAATTGAAAATTTCAGAATGGCGCATCCCATTTGGTTGCCTCAATGTGATAAAATGGGCAGATCTTCTCCATACTCAATATGCAGAAAATTTTGAGATTACTGATTGGAAATTTGAAGTAGAGACAGTGAATCTGATTTAATGGTTGTCAAAAAATTCAGTCTCCTTCCCTTTATATACTAAGTATGAAGAAATATGAATAATTTTAATATTTTGAGACTGTCATATTGGGTCTTGCGAATTTTCAGGGTCTCAAGTTTGACTCTTCAGATCTGCAATAACTGTAGAAGCTCGGGAAGCCGGATTAATACGGAATTATCTCCATTCCTACGGAGGCTATTGAATCTTGAAATTGTTACTGGTACAGTGTATTTGCCATTGATCGTGAAAATGTTAATGAAAAGAAATGTAGAAGATAGAATTCTAAGCACTTTGGTATATAGATCAACCTCTGGTATTGAATTTTGAATGATATCGTAATTTCGAAACTATAGGTGATAAATACAGCTATATCGAGGATGAGTAATATAAAAATCTTATAAACCCTGGCGGATTAGATAATGTGGTATATATATATATATATATATATATATATATATATATATATATATAGGTATAAATACCGTATTTATCCTTAGAAATGTGAGAAAGTTATCGATGCGGCCCCCGCGGTGTCACAAGCTTCGATTAAGTTAATCAAGGCTTCCTAGACACGGGGCTTAAGTTTATTTATTTGATATTTCGACAGTGACGAGATAAAGTATTTGCACGGTGTTTATTTAAAAAATTTTCAATCTCTAATATATACGTATTACGAGGGTTAATATTGGTAAAACTACAGTATTTCATAGATACAGGCAGTATTTATCTACTAAAATACCACCATGTTGAAATGTGTTTTTGAAGGCTGCATTCATTTAGGATGACGTTAGAAAAAGCAACGCGTATTGCACATGTAAGGGTAAAGAAACAAACAAAATTAATGTAAACGACGTGGTGGACGCAGGCAAGATTAATCCCTTACGGTCGGGAGCGGTAGACATATCGACCAGTAGTAAAGGTAGTGACTTGACAGACGACCTTCATTATGCATACGCAGTGAAATTTCACAAACAAGAGGGAGAGAGAGAGAGAGAATGAGAGAGAGAGAGACTATTTCAATGGAAAGAAATTTCCCGTCCTTCAAGGGTTAATCCAAGGCATGCGAAAACGTAAGCATAGCTGCATTGATCGTGTAGTTGTGAAGAAAAAGTATGATGTATATATTTTCCATCCAGTGGGTAGCGATAAGTGGGTTACCATGTGTATTTTCGTAAACAGCTTGAATTAAGTTCACGTTGTGCCCGTTACATCGCTTACTTTGATTCGTGTGACTGTGCATAAACGTACATGTAAGGCACGTGAAAACGGAAGCGTAAAAACGCATTGTTTTGTTAGTATGGTGTAAGAGTGGAAAATTGAATCGTTCTATTCATGCTTTAGTGTGGTATATGGATTTTGCTCTAGACAGTAGAGAGAGAGAGAGAGAGAGAGAGAGAGAGGGGGGGGGGGAGTGGATTTAGCTGATACGTTAACGAATCAATTTTCCACGATATAGTAGACCGTTTACACATTCATGTTTACATGTACCTTAATTGATTTATACTAACGTTACGTTCACTGCGTCGCTTCCTTCGATGTAGCCTTCATCCTTGTTTTGTATAGCGCATTGTACTACATAATAACTGCGAAAGTATCGATCATCCTATCTTTGGTTAATCCTCGATAATTGATAAAAATGTAATGATAGTCGCAACACTGTCAAGTATACAAAATAAGCGAACGTAAATAAGATTTACATTATAAGTATAATGTTCGCATAAAGGCCAATTCACATGTCAACGGACGGTGAGGTTTGGTCTGTTGTTGACATATGTATGGTATGAGTTGGTCGTAATTCGAGAAAAAAGAAAACAAAAAAAAATTCAAGAAAAGAAAACGAAAAAACAAACAAATCATTCGTTTTTTAATTTGGTAGATTTCTATTGTACCAAATTTGTGCTGATTACTGTTTGGAAGAGATCAGCGCACACACTCGATATGTAGATAGCGTTAAATATCAAATAATTGTGAAATACTGAAATGTTTTTAAAATGAAAGTTTAATCATTTTGTTTGTTTAAATGTGATTGATTTTTACGCAACCTTGAAATTTGCGGGAGTTTTAATGGTCACGCTTCTGAAAATGATGTATCAATGAGATTTTTTTATTACATTGTTAACATGTTTCTGAAAAATATAGACTAACTTAACGGAAAAAGTTGTAAATGAAATCTTTTAGCATCGTTTTTAAAGAAAGTATAAATTTCGCTATTTTCTTCCATTTTGTTGCGTTAAAATGCATATGCCAAACAATTATTTCATCCCAATTGTTAGAAAATATTCTTGATAATTTAATAAAGCAAATTTTGTCTTATCTTTAATTTCAGCCAGCCGTTTACGAAGAATTTCCATTTGTAAATGTAAATATGATATGAGCGATTAATGCTGCCCGAAATTAGTCGAGCAGCCAAGCTCAGCCATTAGAGAGCTGCAGCCACGCAATATCATGACCTAGAAATTTTCGAAAAAATCATTGGAAAACATGAATGTTTTAACCCGATGGGCACGAACTTGAGAGAAGCCAAGTTTTGGAAAATTCTCAATCGAGGAGTAAAGTATTACAGAGAGAGAGAGAGAGAGAGAGAGAGAGTAAAGAGTTCGACTGCTGCGCATGCAGCATTGTTTGTCGCTCACCTACACTTTCAAGTCCATGTATCTTGTATACGCTTAAGTGAAATTACAAATCAGTGTAGAATTATGCGAAGCTTTTGAGTTTGACCATATACAAGAGTATGAAAAACATAAGAAATGGGCATATACTATTTGCAAAAAATTTAAGGTACCATTCGTATGTCCTTCGGCATGTTTCTCAAGTTCAAATTAGTACAGCCATCCAATAGTTTTTTAAAAATACTTTTCTCTCAAGGTACCTTGGACATTTTTGTTGAAAATGCATCATTTTAGAAATGCACACAACTTTTTCGACACTGCGCGTATATATATATATATATATATATAGAGTTGAGAAGTAAAGAGAGCTTCTTATAGAGTAGTGTGACTTGACAAATATGGTAAGAAAGAAATTACGCGCATTAAGTTGAGCAAAGCTCATTGACCTCGGGACGTTACGAAAAGTAATTAGAGTTTTACCCGCGTCGAAAGACAGAAATGTCACAGGTGAAAAGGTGCAGGGATGGAAATCAATGAGAGAAAAATAATGATTCTCACGGTGGGAAACGGAAGTTTGTGGTGAAATTGAAAATTTTCCGTAATTTTCCATTATGCGTGTGCTTCGTCTTGTTTATGTTTTGGAATTTACGTAATCGATTGGCGCGTCGTCGGATAAATGGGAAACGAATGAATGGCATTCTAGAGCCATCCACTCATTCGCCAAGCTGACGAAGACTCGAGTGCGCGGGAGCGCGCCACGGCAAATACGCAATCGCTCGCGTAAACCGTGCATGCATATTTTAAACGTAATAGATGACATAGTTTCGATTTCTTTCTTTTTCCATTGTGATTTTCTGCCGATTGTTTATCCACTTTCCTATATCTGCAAAGCGTATATGATGTATATATAGATTCTATGATTAAAACTTTTTGAACCTGACAATACGAAAGCCTCCCCCCCCCTTGATCCCTAAAACTTGCCGCAAATTGGTCATAGAGTGGCGTTTCATAAAGGAAAGAGAAATGGAACAATGCGATTGCGCGTTATTAGCAAAGTTTTACGAGAGTTAATTTGGAAAAAGAATTCTCGTATGGAGAGAGAGAGAGAGAGAGGTTTTTAATTGAATTAAATTGATATATCTATAAATTATATTAAAAATTGGTCGAGACTGAATTTAGCAATGTTTAGGGCTAGATTTGTCGAGACAAGGAAGATTCAGCATTACGAAAACAATTAGCGTAATTTCAGCCATTAGCATTGTTATGCTTAACGACTGCGCCGACGACAATTTTCATCATTTTCTCGCTATCTTAGCCTGCACGACTGAAGAAAACTTATCATTATACATAGTAGTATTTCCCTCGCATACAGTTTATTTTACTATGTAATTGTTGCTGCTAATAATTATAACTTTTTTTTTGTTTTTTTTTTAATTCACCTATACGTGTTTTTTGTTCGTACAATTGAGAAAATTAATAAAATCATCTCTCCGTCTCTCTCTCTCTCTCTCTCTCTCTCCCTCTCTCGCATTTTGATCTAAATAACTATAATAATAATAAAATAGTATCTTTTGTGCAAATCCATTATATGCTATATACCTTTCACCATGTAACAAATTTTCTCAACATAGAATTTACCTCGGGGTAAAAATTCGTAAGTTTGATTGAATATTCTATGGGTCGTGTAAATTTTATGCTGCTCGATATTATCAAACGTTTCAGCAATACGAGCTCGGTCTATGTTGCACAATCGCTGTTTGGGCTATTATATTGCAAAATTGTGTAATTTCGTTTACACTCGTTGCCTGATAATGGCTTTTCGAAGGCTTCTTGCAAATATTTTAAATAACGTTGCCAGCGAGCCATCGAGAGAATAATTTATCTTACGTAAAATCTTGTGTACGTATAACGTTAAGCGGACAACGACCATAGGGGATTCACCTCGATTAATTCTTTCATACGTTTCGTTGAATAAGAATGCTCTCATTGTATTCGACAAAATTATACTCTAGCCATCTCGATGAGTTATATGCTTAAAAGATGGAATAATTGGTGGAAAAAGTAGCTTGATTAATTTAAATAACAGAAGAATAATATAGAATGACGTACAAGAGCGCAGAGGTGAAAATGTAAGAAATTAGGCGGAACAAATGGGGGGGAATGAACTTTATTTCCAAATATTTAAAATCGTCTCGTCTTCCTATGTACCTTTATATGGGCGGGCGCGATATGCGGGGCGAGACGATTATTGGCCGCGTGCAGCATTCGATTATGTCACACATGCATATATATATACATAGGCTTCGCTCGTCTCGTCTGAATCGGATACAGAGTCCAATCACGAAGCTGCTTGGCGTACGGAAGCTGCCGGTGTCAACTTTGTACCATCTCTATGTATATAATTGCGCATTCGATGACGTCTCAAGCCTTTGGAAGATACATCAACGAAAATTCGTGCGTGACAAATGTATATCGGTATGCAATCATGCATGCGTTTACTCGCTTAACTCGATCTCTTCGAGACAATTAAAATTCACTGTGCTCGCGCGCGCGCTACTGCTCGACTTTCTTCCAAAAAAGTTTGCTTAACCGTGCGACATGCGACATAGCAATTTTAGCCGGTCTCTTTCACAAACCTATAACCATTCGCGTAAATGTTTAATGAACGAGCTGCTAGAATTGCGCGGGAGCGCGAGAACGCGGCAGGTAAATCACCCCGTGTGCGGGCCGCTTGTTTCTCTCGCGGTGGGAACGGTGCTGAACGCTGCTCAACGCTGCCGAACGATGCCGAACGATGCTGAACCTTCTAAATCTCGCTCTCGACACATATTTTTTCCCACTCTCTCTCTCTCTCTCTCTCTCTCTCTCTCTCTCTCTCTTGAGATTAGGAGAGCCAAGCTCTCTTGCCCAACAATTGACCAAACAACTATTCTTGCCTCGTAAAACTCTCCATAAACGCCTATATAAATACCTGTTTGTCAGTTTCAGCTATTCATTAATTGTGGAAAATTGCAATAGTTTGTATGGTTCAACATCGATTACTGTTAACGCGTCTCTTTTATTGTGTGTACATTATTCCAATACACTACTTGGTTATTCAAACTGCAGAGTTTTGCTGCTGACTGGTTCAATTTTACACATTTTTTCTATTTATACTTGCTCCATAGATTATATACCCAACAGATATATATATATATATATATATATATTATATATATATATATATAAGAAACGATTATGCTTTGTTTGACGTTAATCTTATATTTAAACTCGTGGATTATGGAAGCATTACACGAGCTGCCATTTTTAAAAGGAAGGATTTCCTTCCGAAACCTGTTATGTAGGAAAAAAAAAAAATAAGACAAGAGAGACTATGGTGTAGGAGCAGTCCTTTGTTTCACCGTCCAATCATAATTGTAGCATTTCTCAAGTACGTGACAATGATCGATCAGCCAAAATATTCTTCCGCTTTTCCTGCATGATGGAGCGTGACTCGTGTGCAGGTCGCATGCAATAAAACGATCGCACACCTCGGACGAGAATTATGATAATCTAACCATAAATTGCCACACGCGAAAGGAAAATATGGCCGAAATTATCGTTATCGAGCAGGAAGAGCAGAATCGTTTATGGCTCAATCATCGTCAACTTATGATAATATTTCACCAATCATCTTATAAATATTCCATCACATAAATTCAACATTTTCTTATAATTATCTTCGTACGTGCTATTAACAAATATCGATAATTAGAGTTTCTTTAATTGCATGCAAGTATCTGCGATGCAATCGATCGATACAACATACAACGATAAAATTGATTATACTTGATTGTGTGCAAGAAATGATTGAGAGATCTGTGCATGCATGCGGTTGTGCTCGAAGAGAAAATGCTTGCAGGACTCTGATTAGCTTTAGCCAAAGTTTCTAGGAGGAGCCGAGTCTTCGTAAATTGGGCCTGATGTAACATGCAACGATGGATCGGTATAATTTTATACGATATTGGCAACACTTGGTTAAGTATAAATACGTAGATTATATACAGTAGAGAGGGAGAGACAGAGACGTCTTGTTTCTTCTCGCTCCAACTGCAGCTAAAAATAAAATTATTATCCATTTATAATTCACATGTTTGTACGCGTATACACGCATGATAAAGGATTAAAACTTTGTATCAAGTGAAATTATTATCTTGCACTGCAGTTTTTCAGTTTGGCCCACGACGTTACTACTCTCTCGTTTTAATTCTTCTCTATACTCGCTATCATATACCTACTATTACTTTAAAATCTCGAAGCTCTTATCGAGTACCTATATGTATAAACTCTGAAGCATCAGTTGGATGAGATATCTCGAGGAAGAACTTTTTTTCTACAGTCTTCACAGGCTTTTTTTTTCACGATGCTGTAAACACACGACGAGCTCGATCCCCACAGTCCTCACGTGGCTAATCGACGCGGGTCTGCAATATTAATGGGCAGATAATAAAGTAAAGAAGCCTATTGAAAAGCACAATATTGGCCAGTTTCTTGACGTCAGTTTGAACCTTCCAGATCGAAATTTCCATATAACACATATTAGGTCATTCTCGATAAACAAGCTCGGAAATAGATCTAGTTCAAAGCTCATGTTTTTTTTTGTCTTTTTTCTCTCACATCCAGCTTACACGCTTATACATTGCACAAACAAATTAGGAAAACCACCATGAGCCTAATTAGAAGGGTTTTAATCAGCATTAATCCATTGGGAATACAAATTTTACATGGAATCGTTATTATCAATGTTTTCTATATAGTTACACCTTTCTTTCTAATATTTACAAATATAATTCTCTCCATCTCTCTACTTATAAGAATACTTTTTGCTCTTTATAGATAATAGAGCACTATTTTTATTCCTTCTTTCCATCATCTCCACGTATCGGTGGCTTTCGTTGAAATCTTAATTTTTTAAAAAGGTATTAATATAGGTTATCTATAACATTCCTTTTAATTACAATTATTTCAATCAAATTTGAATTTTAATTATTCCAAATGTCGTTTCCCTTCAAACTTTTTTCATCTCTGTATTTCATCATTTAACTATCGTGTGTATATTTTTGATCGTATGTAGTAAGCGTAAGTAGAAGACTCCTCTTGAGCGGTACTCCTCGAGAAAAAAATTCACGAATAATCTCAATTTAATTATTTGATGCAGATGCAGATAATTTGACAGGATTTAGCATTAAATTGTACGCGCACGCACACACGCACACTCTCTCTCTCTCTCTCTCTCTCTCTCTCTCTCTCTCTCTCTCTCTCTGTGAACATTTCTTTCGGGAATTGGCCGTTTTGTGTGCACCCCCTCTTTAGTCATTTATTCAATGAGAATTGATTTCTTAAGAACGTTGTTTTAAGGCTTTTTAACTCTTACCATTTGTGCAGAAAATGCACTACAATTTTGCTCTAAAACTATACAAGTATCTTTTTGTTTGAGATATAATTCAAGGCTGCATGAAGGATAAATTTATTTAATTTAAATATAAATCACGCCTTAAATCTTATATATATATATATATATATTCCAAAGGGGATTATTTACTTGACATAAAGGCCTTTGATTTAAATATATTAAATTTGGGATTATTAAAAGTTTGATTTATTCGAGTGAAATAATTATTCCTTCCTCGATCGGTGGAGAATTAGAACCTTTCCTGCACTATTGTATATTAATTTTAAGAGTGGCCGGGCTATAATCGCTCTTCGCGTCTCTTCTCGATTTTCGAAGGCCCAAGAGGCACAAGTTCTCTTATATTTATTTCTTTTGCAATATTATTCAATGATGTCATGCTCGGTGTACCGTGGCACCTGTCACACGCCCGTCTATGCACCGTACGCGAAATCTGACAAATTATAGGGATAATCTGTCACTCTTCGTTCTCTCTCTCTCTCTCTCTCTCTCTCTCTTTAATTATCTTTTCCTTATACTTACATATACTCCTTCCTCGCGTTTTATCACCTATAACATGAATCCTGCAAAAATGAGACATTGAAAGAAATTTTGGAAAACTCTTCAACCTTACAAAAATCACCAATCACACAAAACGCCTTAAAAGATGTAGATGAGAAAATATTGATTTATTTATTAAATAAATGTGATGACAAATGTGAAAAATTAGCAAAGAATATATGTCTTATTAAGGCACGTATATCAAGAAATGTCGAAAAAGAGTATTGCAAGGAAAAATGTATTATTAAAGTTCTATTCTGACAAATATAATAATAAAAGTTTCTCTCTCGCGAATTTTCCTCTGGATATTTTGCATGTACATACATATATAAATTAAGTATGGATGATTATATTGAAAAGGCGTATTCGCTACACATATAAGGAAAAAACTCTGTTTCTCTTCTAGCAGTCAAATGTTTCGAATTGGTGAAATATCTGCATGTGTGTATACATATAGCACGCGTGTAAAATGGAGAATAATTATTATTGAGAGGTGTATAGAGAAGGTATATATAGTGACAGAGCGGTAGAAGGAAAAAATTGAGTAAAAAGTCGAGGCTTAATCGCAAGGCGCGCGCAGCGTCGAACGGCCGTAAATATATATGAGTACGTGTGATCTTGCAAATGATATATTTTTTGTTTCGGGCCAGAAAATCTCCACTGCAGCTTCGAAGACCAATACAAGGAGCGATCGAGTGCATCGCTCGTCTACGGTCATGAAACGCGCGCGAGAAGGAAAAAACTACCGAGTCCCTCCAATAATGCAAATCAAACAAGAGCTAGGGCTGTGACAAAAGCTCGGCAAAATCCATCCGTGTGTCCGAGGCTATATATGTAAAAATCACGCGAGTAATTCGTTGGAATTTCATTGAAATTCCAACAAGTTGTGACGTGGTTGCGGTGCATCCTGCATCTCGTTGATGTGCAAAAACCAGTAGAGTTTACCTTCTCGTTAACTTTATCCTCAAATCGTTTAAACGATGCTTAAAAACGTGTTAATGAATACTAAGACTGTGTATATTATTGCAGCTACTAATAATGTTAATGCGATATAAACGAACGATTAGATTTTTCTCTCCAATAATCGTGCTTTTATTAAATTAACATTTACAAATATTATTCCTTCTTCGCGCGACTACATGTATACCTATTATCTATATGCTAATTACGTGCAGAAATGTATTAGCTTTTTCCACCTACGCTTTTCTCTTGCATTTGTCAATCTGACGTTATCAATGTAATTCATCCTACGCGCGATTGCGTTATCTTATATATATATATATATATATATATAGGTATCAAAGAAACGCACGCGATCAGGCATGAAAGAAACATGGCAGAAAATTATGATTACCGAAAACTTGTTATAACCAAGTTATACTATACATATATCGTTCCATTGATAGGATAACTGTAATACAAACGACCACCGTGCACACATTCGATTGTCCGACTAGAGTAGTGCGAAGCAAATGATTCATACAAAAGACAAACGATTACTTCATGCTTACATTTGAAGAAAATATCTGTCAACACATTCATACAGAATGATCACGTTTTACAATGTATGAGAAAATCTCTTGGAGAATTATTTTACATTGAAAAATAATAATATTCTACATGGCAGAGGGTAAAAACTAAGAAAACATTTTTACAAGATGAACGATACTAAAATTATATACAAAATTTCCAACGTTATTCGAGAGTATTTTGCAAATGTCGTAAGATATCGATTTTCGTTAACAGCCTCCAGTCGAATTAATATTGAATTTCTCGAGTGCATTCCAATATATTTATATGTATATGTAAAGCTTTGAGAATAATTTGTATTCTGTAAATTGTAACTATATATAGCGTGCCTCGCGCGTGTTATACTATATACGTTTTACGTGGTGATCAATGGACTTTGAACTATTTATGAGTTGAGTTTTAATGCTAACATTGGCAATTTTAATTCGATTAACGTATGTGTGCAGCATGGTTTTAAGGAAGCTTGGACAAAAATACGTGTGTGTAATAAGGTTCGTTTACATGGGCTGGCTGAAATAACAGCGTAAGGTGTCAGGGTCACATGGACGCGCGCGCCGCTTCGAGTGTCAATAATATAAAAATATGTACATATAATAAGCAAAGAGAGTTTACGCCGTCGCGCGCGTCGATCTAATTCTCAGCTCACGCTTCACAGGGGAAGGGAGTCGAATTTTGATCCGCCCGTGTGGCGTGGCGCCAGCCGGTAGTAAGTAGTCCTGCGGCATGTATAGAGGATAAAGAAAGCCGGGGTCGTCGCGTACGGCAATTAGCGCGTTGCGCAGGCTACGCTACGCCATATTCAGGACGGAATGACATGGCCAAGGTCAGCCGCCCCTACCCTACCTACACCCTAGTATGTACATACGTATAAACCAAGAAAATTCACAACTGCCACTGCCTTTGTCCATGCTCCCCCTTCCTTCCAACTCCGCGATATCTCTCGGCGCCCACCGTGCTACGAAAACGCAACATTCTGATTCGTGTACGTCTCCCCCGCCCTATTATATATACTATATATACACCACACTTGGCATTATTTTTATTATAAAAGAGACAATGGAAATTATTCCACGCGAAACTGTGTGACTTTATTTTATAAAGCTGCTGCATATAGAGATAGTGTATAGAGATGAGATGTAAAGTTTCAAATAAGTAACTTAAAATTGGAAGAAATAGCCCGGAGGAAGACGAGGAATTCGCAATGTTTTACTTGAAACACTTGCTTAACTATGTGGTTCTGCATAGCGCTTTTCTTGTCAGGCGCTAGAGTAGGCCAGCCGGTGCCTACAAGCATGTACACGTTTACAAACAATCTTCGCTGCAGTAGTTTAAATGTTAAAAAAAGAAAAGATATATCGAATGGTTAATTTCTTCTCCCCGGTGTAAAATATATGGTTTGTGCGAAGGGATCGATTGACGTTGATCGCGAGAGAGCAGCAGCTGCGCTGTGCGTGGGGCTTGCGGAAGTAAGGTGCAGGGAGGCAGGAGGGAGAGGGAGAGTTTTACCTTTTTTCTTCGCGTGTCTCTCTTCTTTAGACTGCAGTTTATAATGGAGATGAGAAAATGTTATTTGGCGACGCCATGCAAGTGATTGTATCATTATGCGAGAATCGTACGCGCGCTTCACCGAGCACTATACTCGATCGAGGCAAGCGCCCCATTAGCTATTTATATGACTTTTGTATTCTTCTGCGGCTGCATGTGTATATACATAGATATAGAGTGATGGGTGGTCCGTAATTGAGGGGGATGCTTGGCAAAACAAAATTCTGTCAGGTACGCGCTACGCGCATGAGAATTAGCGTACGAGCTCTGTCCGATGAAGTATGTGCTCCCAACTCCCAAGCAACTTACCGGCCAAATGTGTTTTGCCAGTGCAAGAGCCTGCGAGAAGGTCATCATTGGCTACTTATAAATAGCCATGCCATGCGCAGCTGCCGTGCTTGTAAACTACCTCCACCCCCTAACACGTTCTACTACACTTATGCATACGAGGAATATCTTCCCGTATATATGTTATTCTCTTGCAGGTTAATTTTTAGAGAATCGACAAATATTAATCATTTTTCCTTCAACGCACTCGTTTTATTATCACTCGAACCTATCATCTCAAGTATTTATTGGAATGTGGAAGGTCAGTATATTGCGGAAGAAATAACAAAGTGCATCATCGTGAAATATTGACATTGCATATATGGTCTTCATTAATTTGCATGCGATCGTGTTGCTGAATTGTATATATACATTAGAGGACAAATTCAATCTCTTTTCTTTAGTCGAGCATCGTCACCTTTAAATTATTATCTTATTGTATTCCTTCCAACTTTTAGACGATTATGCAGGTCAAAATGTGTTGCGCGCGTTGGCACGCCTATATAATTCCTATAATATACATGCATGTATTAGCTATATTGAATTTATTTTTAACCAAATTAATTCCTTTTTTCTCGCTCGAGCTTCTCACTTTATATTCCATCGTGAACGAGCACTCTCCCACCCCACCCCCCCCCCCCTCATTTTATATAGATTATGCCTTTTTGAATTAAATTGCGCAGCAAACATTTTGGAAAAGTATTCGTGACTGAAATCTATGAATTTGTCAACGTCTCTCTCGTGCGCATTATTGCGTTACATTAGTACCACGCAGAAGGCTATATACTAGACTTATCAACATAATAGGCATTGCATGGCTTCGATATGTTTGAAGAATGTTTAATCCTCCTATATAGGAAACAGGTGTGTGGCTGGCACAGTCACCCTGAATAAAAACATATAGCTGCTCACCTCTACCGAATTCGTGATTGCATGCTCAAAGAGGGGGAAGCTGCATCAATTTTTCCATTCTGGAGCTTCTACTTTCTTTAAAGCAATCGCGCGAGAGCCATGCAAACATTCTTTTTTCCCTCATTTCTTACGAGAGAGATTGATCTTTCTTAAGGATCATTGACCTTTCAGAGGTATATAAGAAACACCGGTTTAATCAACATAACAGGAACATCTTCAAATAGAATATGAATTTCGTTACAACTATTTTTAAACTCTACCTTTTCAATTAAATGGAACAAAGTTGTTCTTCTCCCCATTACTATTTATATATACATGTGCAACAGATGCAGAAAAATTGTTCGTTCATACGTAACCTGTGTCTGATAAACAGTGTAGAGCTACATGATTTTGCAGGTACGCGTCAGGTTTCGATATAATAGCGCGAACCATGTAATGATGATGTATATTTTGGTATCGCACACGTGAATAAAATTTTCGTACAAAACTAAAGAATTCATAGTTTTCTTCCACCTTCCCTGCCAGACTTGCATTATATAGAAATGACGTGAGAATCAATGTTATGCGTAGAGCCCTGTAAAACCTTGATAAATAAGTTTTCGCATAGTTTTCAGTCGAAAGAGAGAATGACGCGTAAAAGGGACTGATATGCATTTGGTTTCACGTAAGGGAGAGAGAGAGAGAGAGAGAGAGAGCAGAAATATATAAATAAAAGATTGACTAGAGCTGATATATACGCCAATGAGTGGTCTGCGGAACCTTGGAGGCTTCCGTCTCCACTTGATAGTCCTTGATTTAGGAAAAAAAAATCAAGTCACTGACGCATCTCGCGTTGTAACGGAGGCTACAATTTATTTTGCATATCCTAAAATTGGTCTATGTCATAGACTCTTCCGATGTATGCTTAAAATAATCTCAATATACATGGGTAAGAGATTATGTCGTGCGCGCGAGCATGCATGGACGGCACGCGGAGTGACCGTTAGAAAAGATTCATGGGCATAGTAAAAGGTTTTCAATGAGGGAATTCTTATATAATTTTAATATCTACACTGTACACGGAAAGTTTGCGCGCTTCAATGCTATTTTATATCACACAAAATACGCGACTGTGTGTGTGTCGTTTAAAATATCAATTTTTTTGTGCTTATATATAGATACCTTTGGCACAAAGTAATTGTAGTGTAAATGAGAAATTAAATGGTCAGTTGTGTGTGCATGGGACAGGTATACATATATCTATGTATGTGAAAGAGAGAGAGAGAGAGAGAGAGAGAGAGAGAGAGAGAGAGAGAGAGAGAGAGAGAATCGCCACAACTCATTCTTCTGAATCATTATAAATAATTCATTGGGGTAAGTTTATGACGGAAAGAGAGAAAAAATGCCGAGCGTGATGAGTCCTTCGACCACAAGTACTGATATTTTACAATCTTGGTCAATAGGCTAATAAGATAAACGTGATCAGCACTTTTTAATATGACAATTTATATTAAAACAACTGTGTCACCTACGCATGATATTTTAAAGGATATTTCCTCGCAAATAAATTAATATATGTATATATATATATATATATATATATGCTAATTCTCAAACTTCCGGATAGCTTTGAATAATTTATGTCCCGATAGTTGTGAAATACACATGTATACATCTCTCTCTCTCTCTCTCTCTCTCTCTCTCTCTCTCTCTCTCTCTCTCTCTCTCTCTCTCTCTCTCTCTCTCTCTCTCTCAATAATATATTCTTATAGTCTTACGAAAATCTGTGAAAAAAATTCTTATCGATATTATAGAGAGATGGTATATAAATTAGAATATGTGTGTATGTGTGTGTGATTTGTCTAAATTATAAAATAAAGGATGACGTAGGTGTAGTAATTTCTGTAAGATTTTACGAGATGCGCAATGACATAGCTTTCCTTGATAGCTATATAATAAGCCGATTAAAACTTAAGATGAGGCCGACTCAAATGGGACGTAGCATTAATGATATACCCATGGAACTTTCCAGTATGAGTGTAAATAGATTCTCCCACGCGTGCTTCGCGAGTAACAACATGAATTAATTCACTTTTCGAGTGGAAGATGCAAATTACAATTGGATCTAGTTTTTACGTCAATGATTGTGCACGCGTATGTATATACATATGTAAGATACTGGACGAATCTGAGCCAACGCGGCTCCAATAACACTGAAAACTTTCCACAGTCGCAAAAAACAGACAGCCTTCGAACTTTCTTGGGAACCAGAAATTAACTTGAACCTCCTATGTATAAATACATATACCGTTTGTTCACGGTTCAACATTGAGGCAAAAAATGGTACCTATATCTATATGAAATATATCCCAATCTAAGCGAAGAGAAATAATATATCTTGGAGGATTTTTCAATTTGGTAGCCTATTATATTTAAATTTACAGAGGAATAAATATTGCAAATCTCTCTGGCGTTCCAACTAAATAGAAATAATGATGTAATATTATCACTCGCGGTCTAACAGCTTATTGGTTCAATTTTTATTTCCAATGAAACAATCGACACACCGATCATTCCTCCACCTTAATTGCGTTCGATCCAAAAGATTTTCCTAGTGCATGCATGGATATACGTATAGTGCATATAATTATTAATGGGCGCGCCGCGACTTTTAACAATATTTGTTCATAAACGAAAAGCATTGTTTAACAAATAACAATGAAAGCTGTTCCATAAAAAGTAGAGTAATTTGTGTGTCTCTCGTTCATGCTCGACCAAAGTGGCCCACTTGTTGCAACCGGAAATGCAATTTGGCCGCTCGGCCACTTGGACACTATTGCACCAAGTTTCCAAATATTATTCTCTCGGTTATTCTCACACCCCCCCCCCCCTTCCCCCTCACTGCAGCCTCTCAATCTTTCGTCTCTTTTCAGTATAACAAATTACGGTCCCTGTCTGGCTGGCTGGCATTCCTTGGCTCGTTTATCACTGAAATCGAAGAATCGAGAGGATCGTTAAATCTGAAACCGGTTGAGGGCACTTGGTAGAGTTTTTGCTCATAGCCACCACATTCGTCCTAGCAATATCAGCTCTCGGGTACCTTCGGATAAAAGCCAAAGTCGATCGAGTCACCGATGACAAATCAAGAGAATCAGAGCCTGGACAATTTCTCTAATCCGCGAACATCACGAAATTTCTATTTTTTCAAGGAAACACGATTATTATTCGTTTTCAACATTTTAACTTCTCGCACACATTAAGCTCAATCGACTCTTCGTCTTATATAAATATATATCTATGCATCTCTCTATATTTAGCGCGTCAACTTTTTTTTTTCTTCCTTCAATCTTATACCAAAGTTCAGTTACCCCGACTGTAATATTTATTCTAGAAGCTCTAACTTCTCTTATATACATTCTAGTATTGACACACATCATCAGTCATTGTTACAATGTGCCGTAACTCTCATTTCATTCATCGATTCTAAATTATAATCGCTCAACTTTTTTCATCTACAATGCGTCAACTTAATCCCCCCTTAATCTTCAGCAAACTCCTGCATTTACATGCCGAATAATGTTTAATCCTGAAAAACTTGTTCCACTTTAATTCTCTGGGTCATCATTGGCCATCGTACTATCATGCTACATTATTTTATTAGTTAACTCTAAAAAATCCTAGCTTTATGAAGAATAAACTGCCCGCGCGATCGTCAATTTTACAGTCCTTGACATTTTTAAATTTGCAAAATTCTCAAAAAATGTCCTTATACGAGAGGAGATGTAAATTGTGACAATAAAATTGGCTGATAAAACGTAATCGCTGAGAGAAAATGAAAAAATATCGCCATTAGTATATATAGGCAGTAAAAATCAACAATCTCGTTAACTTGGCAACAAATATTCCACTACAACTCTTATGTAAGGTGCAATGCGTTGTTCACAATAACGCGTTGATAGATTTATCCATTTATTATTCCATTTTTATTTTAGATGTAATGGATACATTTCCCACCATTATTAGAGTAATTAACACGCTGCAATCACACTGCAGGATGGATATATATATATATATATATATATATATATGTATATAGGGAATCCCCGGGAGAAGAGATTTGGCACGGCGAATTATAGTATAGTAATTTCTACGAGCTCCTAGCAATTGAGATTAAAAAGTAGGGAATTATAAATACAAAAGAGGAGAAAATTACTTAAAATAAGTACAATCAAAATAGTGTTTATTCGAGCCGAGCAACAATATTAAATTATGCATGCATTTATTGGCAAAATCTCGATATTAATGTACATTCGAGATATTTTTGCAAATAATTGTATTCGCATATATTGCAATTCATTTATAAACTACATTTATACATATATATATATATATATATATATACATACATATAGTATTACAGGGACTCGAGGCATTTTTCCATGAGTTTTGTATATTGGCATAAACAAAATCTGTAGGCCGTTCGATAAGAAAGTCTAGGTGTAGCAGTTGACTCACTATTATTAGCGCAGAACGTCGCGTTTAAATTTATACAATCGCCGACAAAAGCACGTGCCAACAATATTTATAAGAATGAAACACGTACGTGCTTGAAATACCAAACGTGTTCGATTCAAAGCTGCGTGAAGTGACGAAAAATATTCAATTGTATGAAATTCATCATTCGTATATAGATCTGATTTTTGACACGAGCGAAATTCAGTGCTTGAGAAGATAAGGTGTACGTGTAGGTACGGTATAGTCTCAAGGAGAGACCGTTCGAAGCAATACGTTATTTCCAAACTCTGCATGCAGATATAAATTTTAACACACTCAACGAATAAACATTAGAAACACAATTTACACTCTCTAGGTATATATATACTATCGCTAAAAATTATATCAATAAATAATTATTATATATAATAACTAAGAGAGATTATTGGTAGAGAAAAATGTGCAGCACATCTCAGTGGGCGAATAGTTGGCGAAAGAAAAAAGTTACTATATAGATATATTTAAGTGGACGAAAGTAGTAAATACTGCTCAGACTCGACCCGATGAAATGGGTGAGTCGAAAGGAGAAGTGCAAGCTTTTTTACATATAGTCATGCAATTATATAGGTACCTCGTTGATTTTTGCCATTTTGCAAGGGCACAAAGTTTTTTGTTTCACAAACCTCCTTAAATATCGATGATAATTGTGCGAGAGTATAGGGGTACCGAGTTGCAAGAATTATATTCCACTTTTCTTGGCGCACACACATGCACAAGATACTGCACCTATTATATACATACATACGCGAGTGAAAATAAATATACATGAAATACACAATGTGCGATCCTTGGACCCTCTGGAATGATCACGAGGAGGCTCAAGTAGGGGGTAGAGCAATTTTTTTACCCTATCTGTCATGTAACTTTTTTCTCAAGTTACTGTAACTTATTGGAGGAAATGGTTCATTAAAATATTCCTCAATAGATGATTCAATTAACTGATAAACTACTTGCTTCAGAACCTTATTGTATAATTGTTGTATATTTGTTTGTTTATTTAAAAGAAATGTTCTATTAATATGAGAAAAGATTTAAGGAATGTCATGATGCAGATATACATGGAGTAATCGAAGCAACGAAGAGTCTATTGTTTGTTTGAGTAAACTTTGAGTTGTAGTCGCGTGCACGAACACATGCATCTGTTGCGCAAATGGGGAGGCGAAAAATAATAATTAGGAAGTGCATAGGGGGTGGATGAGTCGTATATATATATATATATATATATGTTGTAGGGCTTGCAAGCGTTCCACCGATTAGTATACATATAGTGCACGAGAGTAAGTTTCGAGTGTGAAAATGAATAGGAATTGCATGGTGTGCGCGCGCGCGACCCTTGGACACTCCAGAATGATCTAGAGAGAGAGAGGGAGAGAGAGAGAGAGAGAGAGGGAGAGACTCGAGTGGCGCGTCGGAGGAAGGAACGGATGGAACCAAAAACGCGCGCGTTGATTGATATACACACAGACACACGCACACTACGACGGTGGCCGGCACTCGGAGGGATCGAGACACGCATCGTGCACGCTCACGCGCACGTGGTTTATAGGTTTGCTTGACAGCGCGTCGCGACGCGCCTTCCTCTTGCATCGCTCGAAGAGGGTGGGGGCTTCTTTCAGCGTTCCGCCACCGCCACTACGCGATTCTTTTGCTGGTTGGTCTTTGAGGGGGGAGGGTCAGATGCAAGGAATCGCACAGACAGGTGTCGTGTCTCGCGTCTCACGGGCTTAAGACGATATAAGAAACCGTGTCTGGCTCCTGGACACCTCAGTGATAGAGCTGCAAGGTGTTCGAGACAGTTCGAGTACAGCGGTGCTGCCTATATAATATACCTAGGCTTCGACGCGAACATTTTTTTACGTCTTCTCTCCTCCCTTCTCGCGAACGCTTAGTTTTCTCCAACTCTTTTCCACACACACATATACTCCTACAGAGAGGAATTTTTCTTCTACCGCAGCATTAACAGTGAGTTGGCCAGTTTGGTCGTTCGTTCAGTGCAAAATATATATCGGTTCGCATTTTAATCATTCATTTAGTTTTAGCTCTCTTTCCATATGCTTATATTCTATTTATATTATTTCCATCTTATTCCCAGAGCGACCTGAATAAGGATTTGGATAAAAACTTTGATTGGTCCTGCAGTTGCCCGTTGTTACAAACACCTATTGGTTCCATTGATTACATTTTTCCAAGAAATTTCTTTGGTGACTCTATATAGTGGAAATCTGTGCTCTTCTGTGATTTTTTCTTCTCGTTGCATATATATTCTTGTAATTGATCTCTTATTCTGCGGTAATTTAATACCGATGAGATTAGAATTTTCGTTTGGAGCAAATTTTACTTTCTTTATTGAAGAAAATGTCCAAATGATACGTGTAAAATCTTGTGCGAGTGTGGATTGTGCTAAATTAATAGGCAGGTTATACATAAACAATTATCGTGGCTTTGAGAGAGCTAATCACAATCGGTCGGGCATTTCGATGGAAAGACAAGGCGCGAGTCTGAAAAAGAACACAACATCTCTCTCTCTCTCTCTCTCTCTCTCTCCCTCCCTCAGTTTCTCTCTTTGCCAATAAAATCTGATAAATCATGTACAATTTAATTTAACGCGAAACTCTCTAAATAGTTTATAATCTTACTATTATTTACCATATATTCTTTTTCTCTCAATTATTGTACAGGCTGCCGAGCTTCTATCGATATAGCTGCAGATACTCTAGCCTGAGATATATCTTGTCTTTGCATGCATGTCAGTCGTTGTGTATATTATTATATTCCCATGTTTTAAACAGGTTCTCTTTGATTGTTAAAAAGCTGAAGATAATTCATCGTAACGAGTACTGTAAAAGCTTAAAGAGCAAACCACACAATTGAATTATTATGATAAAATATAAGCAGTCTTGGCCTTTGGGGTAAGACCGATTTTACGCAAAACCGTTAGTTGACTCGGCAGAATCGCATCGTTCGATCTACCTAGAATATAACAGTTTTCTGAAATCTCAATTATAATCTAGCTCTCTCATATACATGTATATATGAAATCTGTCGAGTGGCATGTTGAAGCACTTGATGCGAATAAAAGTATCAAATATTAGCTTATAAAAAAGAAAAGTAATTATAACAATAAGAGTCTCTCTCGATTGGGTGGTATAATAAAACTTGATGGCGTGCAGTTATTATTAGCAATCATTTGTTCAACACAGGCGAATATACATAATGTGCATGTATAGTTAAATGAAAGATTTGTTTGGTGCCAACTGCCAAGTTGCACGCGCGATTAGTGTCAATTTTTAATCTTTCTTGGACAATTATTATTCCGTAGATCAGATTTTATTTGATCGAGCACTGCATGACTCGGAGCAGAGGAATTCTCGGAATAGGAATTCGAACTTGCATCATACTGCAAACATACTAATTTCCTCCATGTTGTTTTTTCCACTTGTATTAATCATAAATTATCGCAGGACAATTAATTGTTACAATGACTTGTCACAGCGGATAGCTAATTAACAGTATAGGCCAGATTTATCGTGCATTAGGATTGATTCAGAGTGACAAATATATTCTATGGCATTTAGCTTTGATTCAGCTGCAAGGATATATTGTTAAGAAATTCGAGTGTGTGTGTGTGTAAAGAGATAAGGGGGGTGGGTGAAGAGAGGCAGCCATAGGCATGCATAGCGCATTCAGCAAAGGATAGTTATTTGAAATAAGTGGAGTAACTAGTTGTGGGGGTCTGAGGAGCAAACTGGATTACAAGAGGCAATGACTACGCGTGGCTGCATGCGCAGACGGTATATAGGGACTGCATTTTTTGCGGTGTAAACAAGTTTTCAGTGAGTTGCAGTGTTTGGTGAAGTTACTTTTCCTTTCAGCGCCAACGTGCAATTGCAAAATCCCTTTTAGCCGCCTCGAGATTCTCTCTCTCTCTCTCTCTCTCTCTCTCGAACGAATTATAAATCGTGCTCCTTTTTTCGTTAAACGTGTCGGCTGCTGCTGCAGCGCGAGGAGGCCGAAGCTTCCATCAACCGCATATAGCAATTGCTTGCGCAGACAATCGTAAGGAACAATAAGATTGTTTAGTTTATTGGCTATCGGGCCGTTATTGCTCGCCTTGGATTTTCCCCATAATTTTGCAACGTCTTTCGCCAATTTTTTCTCGGCGCACTGCGCAGCGATTGCTCGCGACCAATCTAAAACGCCCGGGCCTCGTGCTTCAATATTTTTTCTTTTGCAATGTCTCTTTCGTCCTATCGTCTCTCTTTTTCTAAACTATACTATATATATATAGCGACGACGACCCACTTTTGACCATTGTTCCGCTGCAGGATATGGGGGGGGGGGGGGGCTTTTCTTTTCAATTGTCAAATTGAGGCGCGATAAACATGCGGTGCGCATGGCTATGATCTTTCGATTAAACTCGTGCAGTCGGCCTGCAATAGTCCAGAGCGGGCTGCGCGATATAAACTTATTGTTGTATTTTTCCTTCCCTAAAATAGCTTCCCCCACACTTTAATTATATATAAATATGTGTGCACATACTTATACGCGCATGTGCCTCGAACGGAGGAGATTTTTATTTCCTTCTTTGTTTTTTTCAATTAATTTTTCTCGATATACACCGCAGCGCGGTGTACAATGTGTTATCCGATTATAAGCGCGAGAAGAGAAGAGTACTATATATATCCTCCCCCCCCCCCCCCCTCCCATAACGCGAGGCACGCGCCTATACGTCATCGCTGTCTCTTTCCAACGAAACATCCACATTTTGATCATTAAACAGCTGCAGCTGCCTATCGATTATTTAGGACGAGAGTTACACATTGGCTGGTCTCGAAATGTGTGTCCAAAAGAGAATTAGCGAAAAGCCGCTAGACCGGTTTACTTGCCGGACGTATCTATAGCGAGTAGTGCGCAAGGTGGTCCAAATTACTGGGGCAAAAAATCCGCGGCGTAATTTCTAATAGTCAAGAAGCATGCACTATAGGCAAGCACCTAGAACCTGGCAAATCCCAACAGGTTCTGCGTCTCTTTTTTATATATATCTCAGCTCGATGGATTCGGCAAGTGATCGAGGAATTTTCTCGAATTGAAGCGCGCGGTATACGAAACGTACGCCGAATGATCCTGCACTGCAGCGCATATCATCGAGTTTAACGCACGCCGCGGCAATTAACTTGAATCTCCCGCGTACTACGTCAAAAGTCTAATCGCAACTCGACTCTGTATACAGATACGTATATTTCAAAAGGAACTTTCAATACCACGAGAATCAACGTGGGAAAAATTCATCCAGGACATGTATCTATCGTAAAAAATGTCTAATCGACCGCGGCCCGTGTCTAGCTTGGGAACGAGATATATTTTTAAACGAACAATCATTTTTCTCCTCCGCTCAGACCTGCACATTTAATATAATACTGGGCCAATGTGATATTTTATACTCGATAGACACTAATATATTGTGCAGAAAATAATGTGGAGGTAAAACTAGTGCTTAGGAATATAACGAAAAGGTGATGCATGGTCACTTGTGCAAAATTACACTCTTCATTTATTATAGGCACATCTATCTAATTATAGCTGTAGAATTTTTGTTTGATAGATGAAAGTGTAAGGTAGGAGTAAGATTTTTATATAATAATTGAAGGATAGGAAGGTTCGATAAGATGTTGACAAGGTCGGAAATGG
The DNA here is from genome assembly GCF_024137725.1 of Prorops nasuta. Classification (NCBI taxonomy): domain Eukaryota; kingdom Metazoa; phylum Arthropoda; class Insecta; order Hymenoptera; family Bethylidae; genus Prorops; species Prorops nasuta. The sequence continues at coordinate 73,339 of NW_027116892.1, forward strand.
AGTTGGTGCATGGCATTGCAGCTATAATCGATCCTTCCTCAAGAGAGTCTGCATTAAACAGCTCTATCGCGAGATAATGCTGGAAGCTATAGCCTTTTTCTTTGTTTTTTTTTTTTTTTTTTTTTTTTTTTTTTTTTTTGACATCCACACACTGGCAAAACTGGTGCATATTTCCGACTTTTTTCTGGCACATTCGAGAAAATCTTTGTCGGTGAAAGGACAGCAATGTAACCTTTCCTATATAGCCTGAATAAGCAGGAGAACGTTGATCCATAAAGCTAGCCCCAACCCAACACGATCGAGCAGAAACTCGTCGATCGGGTTTATCGGCCAGTTTATCCTGTGTAACGCGCGCAGCTGATCTCGACCGGAAAGAGATCGCTTATTGCTAGTCGTCTTTCATTATAGCTGCAAAAAATCTCTCTTCTACTCTATCCCTAGCTGTGCCCCATTGCGTCACTGAAGCTCCAATAAAGCAACGCTCCAATAATTTTTCAAGCACGCGCGCGCGCGCAGGCAGATATATCCAGCCCTAGGCCCCCTAGACCTCGCGCTCTCTCATCCATTTCCCTACACATGCATATATACATATATCCTATAACCGTGGCCTTTCCACTTTTTCCTCCCAATATATCATCGATATTATATCATCATGCACACTCGGCAAGGATCTCTCAATATGCTGCTATAATTTTCAGATGGCGACCATAGTGAGGAAGATCTACGATGGTTACCGAGACATCATGGATAATAAAAGTGATCCAAGAGTGAACGATTGGGCCATGATGAGCGGTCCGTTCCCAACGCTGGCCATTTGCCTTTTTTACGCTTACTTTGTCAAGGTCCTGGGACCCAAGCTGATGGAGAACAGGAAGCCTTTCGATCTCAGAAGAGTCATGATATTTTACAATTTATTCCAAGTGATATTCTCCAGCTGGCTGTTCTACGAGGTAACAAGCTATAATCATGCAAATATCCCATTTCGCCCATACGCATTAGATTCTCTCTGTACATATAGAGTAGTTTTTTCAAGAGTGTGCAACTTTTGCCCCCACCCTATCAAGTTTGAAGAAATCTTGAAAAGGACAATAATCCAACGTTCGAGTTGAATGACCTTCGCTATATTCGTCGCAAGTACCATATTTTCCTTCAATCGCAGATCACTCTTACACGATTGTTTGATCAACGTTAAATTAAAGTACATATACACATGCATGCACGCACAAAATAATATGGTAAATTTACGTATATGTATACACACATATATATATATATATATATATATAGTGAATCGAGTGCGCGGCACTTGATGAGCCATTTGTTTCTTCGCTTTCAGAAGACAAAAGAGAAAAATCAAGAGAGAATAAGTTGCCGCGCATGTGTATTATATCGTATCGTGAAAAAATGATTAGTTTATTTGTACCATTTGGTTATTATTATAAGGACGGTGTAATAAAATTGCTATATTGATTTTGCACAGTGCCTGGCATCCGGTTGGTGGGGACAATATTCTTTCAGGTGTCAACCGGTTGATTACTCGACCAACCCAACGGCAATGAGAATGGCACGAGGTTGCTGGTGGTACTACTTTTCCAAGTTCACCGAGCTCATGGACACGGTCTTCTTTGTGTTGAGAAAGAAGAACAATCACATCTCGACTCTCCACGTGATCCATCACGGTTGCATGCCACTATCCGTTTGGTTCGGAGTGAAATTTACGCCAGGTAAGAGAGTCGGGGCAGAAAATTCCTATCGGCACACCGGGTGGCCACGATAACAAGTTTCTAATCTAAAAAAAAGAATCGTGATTTTCACGAGGCAACAATTATTTTATCTCCCGCGCTACACGACGCGAGTCGTGCAGCATACCGCACATGCGCGCGCGAGTATATTGGGAGAGTATATATGCATGTGTATAGAATATCTCGCGCTGTCAGTATGGGAACGCGTGTTATTTTTTCTTTACATGCAAAAACTATAGAGTGCAGCAAGATGAGAATGATGCTGCATGCGCGCGCGCGCGTGTTTGTACATATAACTATTGGAGGAGACTAAAGACCTTAATTGCTGCTGACATGGTGATTGTTGTTATCAGGTGGCCACAGCTCCTTCTTTGGATTACTAAACACGTTCGTCCACATTGTCATGTATTCCTACTACTTGCTGGCAGCTCTGGGTCCAAAAATACAGCCCTACCTGTGGTGGAAGAAATACCTGACGAGTCTGCAAATGATCCAATTCGTTCTGGTGATGATCCATGCCTTCCAGCTGCTCTTCGTCGACTGCAACTACCCAAAAGCCTTCGTTTGGTGGATCGGACTCCACGCTGTCATGTTCTACTTCCTCTTCAGGGACTTTTACGTCGAGGCTTACAAGAAGAGGAAGATGTCCATTGCCCAGAAGAAGGAACAGTACAGACAGGAGCAATCGAGGCTCGATCAGCTGAAACAGCAGACCCAGCTAAACGGATCCAAGGACAATTCTGTGATTTATGCCAATCAGTACAAAATGGCGACTGGATACATTTCTGACAAGGGCTTGAGGAACCGCGTGTTCATCGACAATCGTGCATTTCAAGATTGAGGGAGGCTGCTGTGCGCTTTCTCCTCCTCGTCGCGCGTGCTCGATGAGATCGATCTCTTCGTCCTGACAAAAATCCTTATGCGATTTATTAGTCCGTTCTGACACTCGCATCAGACAAACTCGCCCAAAATCCACGTTGATTTTCGCGATTCGGTTTCGATTCCTTCGAATTTTTTTCGCCTCCTCCTATATATGTATATCGTAGAAAGAGAGAGAGAGAGAGAGCTTATTCATCGTCTCGACATGAATAGCATTTTGCAACATTTTTAACGAATGCTTGCGTGTATATGTGTGCGTGCATGTGTGCGTGTGTGCGTGCGTGCTCGCGCGAAAGAATGCTGGAGGACTGAGTAACGTTATTTAGGTTAAGGAGAATTTTTTATTGGCCTGCCAAATCTTATCCAATTACCAAAATAAGCCAATTGAGATGCCTTGCTATATTCGTCTCGTTTATAGATTAAAGCGTTTTTGTATATATATACACATATATAAAGATAATACATGTAAAGTATATAGTTTATGAATTTTTCGTGAAATTCAGATTAATTAGATTTTTCTGATCCTCTTGACGCGATCGGCAATTCAAACTGAAATGACCATTTCCTTCCGCGTACATCGACAAACCGAAATAATATAAGCTACTTGATATTCGTCTGAGAATCAAATTCGCCTAGCTCGACATACCTATATATGTATATCATTTATTGGCACTAAATGTATTAGGACACGATCGATTTATTGCTCAAAGAATCAGTGAAATATATCACTTTGTACAGGCTGTGCAATAATTATCCATCGTACAATAGGGCTAATTTGCCCCTCGAGAGAATATTATTACTTTTTTTAGTCAACAATTAATATATACGTTCTAACTCTTTATATAATTCCCATATATTCATCACGATTCTTTTATTGTTATATATATTACATTGCTCGATCTCTGTTGTTTCTGTTAAACTAATTTTCTAATAAATTTTAGAATGTTTATACAAACCAGGTCCTCCCGTTTAGGTAAGCACTTTTGTCCATTTTTCAAAATAAACTGAAAGAGCAATAATTTTCTCTTGAAAGAAAAAAGGAAAGAGGAAAAAGGCAAATTTGTGTGCGATTATTATTGCTCGGCCTTTGCCAAAGGTATTTTCCTTGGAATATTAATCTGGATTTTGACTTTGATTCTTCGCCTATTCCCGCACGAGGCAGCTAGTTGCGAGAGACGCGGACAATTTATTGAGCGCTGGAGAAAAATAAAATTGTTCATCCGCATGGTCGCGATCACGCGCACGGGCGATATTTGCGAAATAGAAGTGCATCTGGAAATCTTGCCATGCATCCATCCGTTAAAGGAATCCTCGCGCGTTTACCTTCAATATCCAAAGACTCGATCTTCGAGTAGCATTATTCATTACGAAATCTCGACGAATACTGTACCCAAGTGTTAAAAGTAATCGCAAGCAAAAAATAGAAACTCGAGAAATGCACGTAGTATAACGTTAAGTAACTTTGTATAGAGCGAGTTCACTCAAGTAGTTGTATATTTATTTTATACGACAAATAAATTGTATACTCTTTTTAAGCGATTGTTTGTATCAACCGACGACCTTCTCCCCTCGATCCTCCAACGCAGTCATCCATCCTCTCATGTTGCAGCAATTTTAATCGCGCGAAAACAAATAAGATTTCTTTTCGCGCGATTAAAAGGACAGCTAGTGCGCATGCGTTCTTCTATATATACGTACAATATTCATAGAGGCAATCGAGTCAATGACATTTGTCAAATAATAAAGAGAAATTTAACATTGGGTGTGTCATATTTATCAAGTTGAACGTACATCATTGCTTAAAACCGAGTGTGCAGAATAGGTACAAACTAAACATGCTGTTTCCCCCAAGTTATTCTCCGTTGTAATCGAGCGAGGGTAAAATAGAAATACAACGAGCGCGCGTGCGGCAACGACGACACGACACACACACGCGCGTATGATATATAGATACGGAAAAAGTGCCGCTCGCAACATTATCGACCACTGGTATGGGAGAGTATCCGGTACGTGCGTGGCTGCTGCTGCTGCTGTGCTGCTGCTTACTTTTTACCATGCTGGATAAATCAGTGCACCGCGGTCTAATTTATCTTTTCCAACAGTTAGAGTCGATCGCTCCATCGTCCCATCATCTTATCCGGCTTTAAACATGCAACTATTTAACTCGTTTAAAATTAATTCATTATAAGATATCACAATGATACAGCTTGTATATGTATATTAGGGTGGTCGTTGAAAACAAATTTTTTGACGGATCCCCATGCAAAAACCACTAGTATTTGATGAGAAACTACAGTGGTTGAAACCTGTGGCCTCACACAAATGATAGAAACACGTGCCTCGATGCGAGATCAAATACAATTTTCGAAGAATTTTACAGTTTTTCGCAGATAACTCATTAAATATTCGATTCTATGAAAAGATGCATATAACCTTTTCTCCGAAGAATTAAATTCTACATAATAAAGGTTCTATACATTTTTCTTCTAGAATGCATACTAATCGAGATATTCTTGAAAAATCGATCCTCTTTTTCGTTTATACACATTATATTGATATATGTTTATATGAATAATTATATTCAGTTTACCGTACAATTAACATATTTTATTAAATTAAGAGAAATAAAATGTGTAACTACAGCGAAATAAGAATAACTACTCATATGAGCATATGTCAATATATAATATGTGTATAAACGAAAAAGAGGATCGATTTTTCAGCAATATCTCCATTAGTATGCATTCTAGAAGAAAAATGTATAGAATCTTTATTATGTAGAATTTAATTCTTCAGAGAAAAGGTTATATGCATCTTTTCATAGAATCGAATATTTAATGAGTTATCTGCGAAAAACTGTAAAATTCTTCGAAAATTATATTTGATCGTATCGAGGCACGTGTTTCTATCATTTGTGTCAGGCCACAGGTTTCAACCACTGTAGTTTCTCATCAAATACTAGTGTTTTTTAAGGATCCGCCAAAAAATATTTTTTTAATCACCACCCTAATGTATATAGGTATAATATTGTAAAAATTTATAATTGTGCGTGTATGTGCGATTAATGTTAATTTTGTACAAGTGTAGAAAAGCCAAGTGGGGAATGCCTTTAATCGCACTTGCACGAATCATGATTAGCTTCAATTATAGTAATTGACATGATTGTGCTTTCTTATTTTAAATTAATAACTCGATAATTAAAGCATAAAAGTTGAAAGGGGTAATTTCGGTTGGCAATTGAATATCTATACATATAATTCTCCAGAGCGCGCGCGCGCGGCTAGAACAATATACAAAGCAACGACTGCTAATGGTAAGCGAGTTATTGCCACTTGAGAGATAAATTGACTTATGTGACATTGATGGCTGTGCGATAATTGTTTCTCGTAATAAGCGCAAGCTCTTAATCGATGGATTTAAATAGAGTGCTGCTGCAGGCAGTGGAGCGAATTACGAGGCGTTTTTACATATATGTTAAAGCGAGGAGGAATTAAGAGATGCTCCCCCTCCCCCTCTGAAACGCATGCATGCATGCAAGTACATACGCGGCTAAGCGCAGTAGGTCGTCGTATTAGCACGGATTGGACGGTAGGAGCTAGAGGGACGGTGCTAATTTTCAATGGTGAAAGTGTCCGCGCCGCTTGGTGAAAGTGCAAGCCATATATGCGCGACAGAATAAAAGAGGCCGATATACATACACATATATGCCAGCGAGGCCCAACATTCGAGATTATTCAATTTCTATATATATATATATACATATATGTGCGCATGGCACTTGACGATCCATGTAATACAGAGCTATCGGTGCAATTACGATTTTCAACCTTCTCCGCGATGTAACTCGACTCGATGTAATTTCGCGAGTGCTGCATGGCGAGTGGCGACTATGTACCCTGCCTGCAACCCTCGATCTCGCTTCTCAATTTATATTCGCCCGCGCGTTCATGTAGCTGGCGGTCAACGAGAAATACATGAGAAATATTCAATGGCTGCGTACATGTATTATATACGCGTAAACATTGCAGAGGGTACATTATATATACATATATATATATATATATATATATCTGCAGCAATAATGGATGCGAGCGTTATAAATATTCAATGATTTCTTTCACCTGGAAGAAAGTGTTACGATGCAAATTGATTCCAACTCTATGTACATTGCATTTCAATTAGGCTCGTATATTGTATTTTTGTATATACATATTTGTATGGGAATAACGAACGCGCGAACATATCCTGCTGAGTAAAGAAAAAAAAAATAAAGAAAAAAAAAAGCATTCCTGGTCAAAGCAGCAAACGCAAGGGCGCATTGCAGCAAACAGCTTAAACCATGCACGTACTCCATTTATGCAAAAGCATTTAGATGTGACGAATCAAAGATCGATTCGCGCTCTCTGTGACCCCTATTGCGTCATTGTTTGCATGAATCGCGACACTCGCAAGAATCATTTGATGTGTCAATTATTCAAATAAATAAATCCTACAGAAGAGTCTTGACGTCATTGTCAACCCCCCATCTACTTTACTTTCATTTTCTTATTCCTTGTGCCGATCGACCTTGCGTGTGTACTACCTGCGATGCCTGCAGTGCGCGCGTGTGTGTATACAAAGAGAAAAAACTTGTACAACTACTTTAAAATTGCTCATTTTTTATATAGTAAAATTCTCAACATTTCAGCATTAGTATAGCACGTGTGTATATATATTGCATGATTATAGGTTGAAAATGGCTCGATATAAGGGCCGTTTATCGCGCATTTCATATCGCACGCCCGGTATGTATAGATTTTTGAAAGTGTAACCTTCTCCCCCTCCCCCCGCGCGAGAAAAGAATTTCATGCCAGACTTTCCAAATGATTTTCAATGAAATTCCAAAACACAGAGAGATGCCGGCTCTTCCTCTTCGTTACAACACTATACGTATATATATATATATATGTATAAGAATTATGTAAGCGCGCGTCCTTGATAAAATTCTGCTAATTAAATAATGTGTACGGCTTTTATAATCGCGCGATCGTCGTTATATTTCTTTCTTCTCTCCATTCTCACTTTTATTCATCAACCCTGTATTTTACGCCGCAGAAATGGCCACTTATTGTTTGGGTAAGAATTAAAATGAGGAAAATGACAAAAGTGAGGAAAATTTGTTGAGAAATTGCTTCTCGGCAGATTTTGCGCGGTGAATTTCTATTAATGGAAATTTCGTCTTACAAGAGCAGGAAGCAGCAAGTAAATCGGTATAGGTGCATGATATTACTTGCGTCAATATAGGCTAGGCGCGCAACTATATAGTATACGTTATTATGCATACGAGTCTTACGACGTTACGACGAAAAGATATGTAATATACATGTAGGTATATGTATATATATATATATACGCGTGTGTGTGTGTGTTGTGCGCGCGGGTATAAGGGGCGCGACTCCGAGTGGAAATTAAATGACCGCCACCGCGCGCCGGTAACATTAACATTTTATTTACCATTCAAGCAATCATTACAATAATAACACACACTCGAATCGCGATTATTGAATTATAAATAATTAATGAAAGAAATATGGTGCAAAAATTGGATACTCGAAATAAAATTGCATGGCTATATATAAGAAAAGGAAGGAAACTGCATGTGCATAAATATCGATTGTGTTTGTAATATAGAGGCGCGCGCGCATGTGCAGCGAGTCTCCGATGTGTGTTATTACGCAGATATAAGAGAGCTGCGAGAGGTAAATAACGTGGAGCATTGGGACGTTATGGGAGGAAGTGTTGTGATGATCCTAGGAATGTCGAGTGCTAACAGGATCGAAGGCTGCATGCCCACCCCCCCCCCCCCCCCCCAACACTCTCCACGCTTCTCGTGCGCGCGATACTCTCCGACTTTTATATGTATTCTACAAACACATCAGCAGGGCCATGTCAAACAAATAACACACGCATGCACACACGGGGCCGAGCTATATATATATATATATATATTTACCGACAGAGCAATACTTTTCTGCATATATCCGATAAACCTTACCGCCTTCTCCTCGAAATAATCTATGGAAAAATCATTTGGCGGATCGAGTCTCCAATACGCGCGTGCATTATTCATATACATACGACTCGTCGTGTCCTATCCTTCACCGTGAAAAAGCGTTCCTGAACTTGGATGTCCGAGAACGAAAGCGCACATACGCGCACATCAATATATGAGTAATGTTCGCCACCCCCCCCCCCTAATGCGTCATCGCGCGTAGAGTGCTATACGAGGCGAGATTTCAGTCAATATGCTTTGCGCTCTCGTCAAACAGTTCCACGTAAATTTCTTAACGACTCTTCCATTTAATCAGCTGTCAATCTTCCTTAAACTTCCTCGATCTTTCCTACACGTAATACTTTTGCACAAATCATTTGAGCAAGCAAACTCCCCCCAAACGACAAATTAACTTGGAGATTCGTTCGCGTCGATGAGAGCTAGTCTGACAAATTTATTTACCAATGCAGCAAAATTTTTGCAATAAAAACTTTGAATCTCATTTCGAAATCTTATCGCGTATTTAAACGTTTCAAACAACGCGCGTCAATGCGCTTATTATGGTAATTTTCAATATGTATATGTACTCGCGTAATAACGCGATGGGGATTTCTAAAAAAAAAAAAAAGGAATCAAATGAATCGTATTATTGTCGCGGCGAGTAAGAAAAGGAAATTGTATGCATTCCAAAAGGTTTGACGTCATCTGCTGGAGTATATACGTATATCTCATTGAAATCTGTATACACCGGCATTGAGGACACCGCGATATGTAACGCTTTTGTACCCCGGCCAACATTTCGTTTAATCGCCACGATAATCATAATACATTTCTATAATTTGTGTGACTCGCTCTATACCAAGTCTTATTTGTATTGTATCTATATATACGTATATATATATATATATAGAGAGAGAGAGAGAGTTGTTACAATTCTTCAAAAGTTGTCAGTAGAATTCTTATGAAAAAATCCTGACCATGTACGCATGCAATTATCGAGAGGAATTCGCTTCCTCCTCTTTCAAGGTTACTCGTCAATTTGGATATTAGCTATACTTGGGGGGTGGGAGATTTTCCATATTTATACTGCATAGAATATAATACAACTATGATTATTCAAGTGATCTAATATATGGTACGAGTAGCTCGATCGTTGATTTAAAGAAAAACTCTTTGATCGCAGCGCGATCGAGTATTGTTAAATATATAATATAATGTTTCGAATAGTGATATTTATTGGATTATATACTTTAATCGAATGGAAATATATCATTTCTATGCGGTCAATTAATAGAGAATCTGCATAATGCTAAACAATTAAATCCAAAAGGAGCACGTCGAATGAGCGCCGTGTGTTCCACGAGGTAGATTCTGTGGAGGATGCGCGCATATATGTATATATAAAAATCGTCAGAAGGATTTTAAGAAATTAAGAAATGCATCGCCCGCGAGATCAATGTGGATGGAAAAATTAATATATTTCAAGCTTGGATATATATACATGTGCAGGAATTGCGATAAATGTTTTGCAGAATTTCAGTTGTGCGTTGCATCCGAACGAAGAAGCGTAAACAATTGCTTTGGAATTGATACTCTGGTCGATTTCAACACACTTGCACCTCTCGACTCGGCAGAATTCTGGAGAAATTCAACAGAGCTGTCGCGATCGAGAGAGGGTTCGATAATGCAATAAAGCAACGTATACTGCAACACGCAGGCTGGCGGGACGGGGACGGACCTTATTAGCGCGATAGCAGCGATTAGCTGTAGCACTGCATGCGCTCTTCCAGCTCGAATTCTTCTCCGACGCGACGCGAGACACGCACATGTTCGCGCGTATACATGTTATACTTATTGTATATCGTTATATACTCGCTCATATGCTGCAGCTGGCTCTGAAATGACGAGAGCCCGCCCGCGCCTCCAGCAATTGTCACTGAAATAGTTTGGACGTTTCCAGAATAAGCCATCTATATACATGCACACACTACGCGCTGCATTCATTCGATAACAAGTTCAAAGCAAAGTGAAATTCTCCGCAGCTCACACTCAACGATCGAGCTATTGTATCAAGGTCATCTCGCCGCGCATAAACTCGGTGAGTCTCGCGTGGGTAGTCTATAATTTGCTTTCTATTTTTCTCTCTTTTACATATATATATATATATATATATACCGCACAGTACGTGTTATAATTTTTCAAGTTGAGAAGGAAAACATTCGTATATCTATATTATATTCGTTGGTCGCCGCGCGCGCCACATTGGTTGGATTAAAAATCTAACGGGGTCCAGCATTTTACGAAGAGTCATCCCTTTTGAGACTGACGAATTTCTGATCGATGAAACTTTTAATTTGCAATAAAGGATCGTAATATGCGCGAATCAGCTCTCTGCAGCTTCCATTGAAATTTGTAGCATTGATCGAGATCGCGATGCATATGAGAAACGTTTGAGAAAACATTAGGACTGCTGGTTTGTATCGACACGTGTTCGATAGATAGATAAGAAATTTGTATCGGTGTTCGGCACGAGCAGACGAGCAGCATCCGTGCGCGTGCGTCCATTGAAAACAGGTAAAGATCACTTTCGCTGACCGCCGCGAGCGCGCTCTCTCTCTCCCTATCTATACTATATGTATATCCCCCCGCGTGCATGCCGCCCCGCGCGAGTCGATCGTGACTTGCATAACCTCTGTGTGGCAAGTCTTATGTATATACATATATATATACTTGGGTGCGTATACGCACGCGACGCGACATTAAATTCTTTCTACTCTTTTCTTCGCGCAGCCTCGCCAGCCCGGAATCATTCTCATTCCGGTCCCCACTCGCTCACTTTCATCTATACGCTCGACTTATTGCGCTTAGCTATCAGCCGACCGACCCGGCCCGGCCCGGCCGATCTCTATCTCACTCCCACGACGTATAACAACAACATGTGAATATTTCGCTGAAAATCTTATGCAGTATATTATGCAAGACAATTCCTGGACTTTGATCTCGCTTCGTTTCGCTTTACCCAAACTCGACCTTCTTAATTAGATGCTCGTGTTAAACGATTCTTAATTCTCCATACGTTTACGGCTCCACTCCATTTCGCAACTCGCCAATTCTTTCTTTCATTAATATTAATTTACCGTTGGATGCAAATATTTTAAATATGATTATTAAAATTGTGTTTTTCTATATAAGCAAACAGATAATAGTTTATCAAGAATTTGTCTCTCTCTCTCTCTGCAATTATAATTCTTATAGAATATATATTACTCCTTAAAAGTGTGTCTCATGCATTTATATATGCGTATGAAAGAAACAATTAGTTTTCACAGTAAAAGTATATATACATATGGACTTGCAAGAATTCTATTGAACAAATAAATTCAGAGCTCGCAGCTATCGAAGGACATACCTATATACCTGTACGAATCTGCAGACTGCGCGCGCGCGGGCGACAAGACGATCAAAGTTTTAGATTCGCTCCGTGCACCGTGGATCCTACAGAAATCGCGATAAATCAGGCTCAAAGATAACAAGATGCAGCTACGCATATATACATACGTTTTAAATGTCAAAGACAAACGAGCAAATAAACGAGACATTTTACCCAGCAGAGATATCGCACGTTGCATCAAGATTATCGCGATTAAGGACAAAAGCTGGGCAGCCTGCACTTTTTATCTGCCGAGCAAGCCGTGTGCGCGCCCAAATTTACGTAAAAATAAACAAAGATTTTTTTTTTTATCGAAACAAAGCATGCCTTATGGTAGAAAATTGTTTATTTCGTAAGAGAGCAAAAGGAAAAACACACGTACGTCTCGTTGGCTGATTACAAACGCGCCTATATCTCTCTATATTATTGGCTAATCTGACAATTTTTCTTATGTATATGCAGCCTGTATATATACATGTATATAAATTTGGAAAAGTTATTTCTGCCAATTTTAGCGATAAGATGGGAATTCCTGGGGTCCGGTTGTGCCGCCAGTTGCTCGTAAACGTGATTATTGTGCGACGCGTCGTATGTACGTGCAGTTGAGTGTTTTCTCGTAAGAGCTGAAGACAGAGCTAGCGAAGCACGCATAACGCATGACGTAATGATCGAGCGAAAGACCGATTTCACTCGGTTCAATAGCTGCTGCATGTATGCGTTACTTTAGCACTGCTCTCTTTTACTCAAAACGACCATTTTTCTTCGCGCGATCCATGCATCAGTCTCTCCTCCCTATATACTTTATTATTTTAATGTTTGACACACAATCCTTTGGTACTCCCACTCAGCCGCCGTTTTTATAATATTTCATTCCTTTTTTCGCTTTTATCGATCGCAAACATATCTTATATCACACCCTGCAATCTCTTCAAATCAGACATTTCTTTAAAGGATTAGGATGCCATTCAGTCTATTCGTGACATTCGGAAACTTTTCTCTTTCTTGCGTATCAAGAAACAAGGCTATAAAAGTTACGTGGAATCTTTTCTGAGAGTGCTCTTTCAATTTCACGTTTAAACTGGCGCGCTTTTCGCGGAGCTTCGTAAATTTAATTTTCCCGCCATGAAATGGCGGGATCGGCTCGTGTGCGCGCGCAGCGTTAAAATGGCCCATTACTTCTTTATTCGCGTTTCTTTTACGATGAAACCTCGAAGAATAATTAGTTCCTCGCGGCATGGGGAAAGGATGGGGGCATTTAAGTAATGGATAACGCAAAAGAAGAGTTTGTGCGGTTAAATGATGAGTGATTTCGACGTTAAAAAGAGTGGGGGTCGAGAAGAGGGAGTATAGCCCGTTGAGTAAGACCAGTTGGAATCTGGTTGGCCGGTTGACCGCTGGATGACGCTAGTTTCAAGTGTCGAGTGGCGTCTGCAGCGGAGCGTCCTTGTACTGCCTCGTAGTTTGCCGTTCGTTCCGGCGTGATGTTCAGAGTTTCGGAACGTGAGATTTCCTTGCGACTTGCGTCCGCGTTGAGGACTGAGGAGTGAGGAGTGCGAGGACCGAGGACGGCAGAGCAGAGCGCAATTTTGGAAGACGCGGAAGAACAGGAGGGGACAACCAGCACTAGGAATACCAGAGGTAGAAGAGGAGAGGAGGTGGAGGAGTATATGCATGGAACATTTTGAGGAAGAGGGAACGGAGAGTGTCGGTAGCGACAGCAGCCAACGAGCTGAGGCAGACAAGCAGACAGGTTAGGAAAGTGGAAGGAGAGACGAAAGCCGGTGGTAGGAGAGAGAGAGAGAGAGAGAGAGAGAGAGAGAGAGAGAGAAGGATAGAAAATGGAATTGTGCGGGGTAGGGCGGTACTGAGAACCGCGTCAACGAAAATCCGCCGGCTGAATAGACCGTACTAAAAGGCGGAGACCGCCAGTCGAGCGCGACCGCGTGCACGGGGAACTAGTGTGCGTAAACCCAACGACCGAATTCTGTGCCTTCTTCCGCGAATCAAGCGATAAACTTCGAGAGAGAGAGAGAGAGAGAGAGAGAGAGAGAGAGAGAGAATTGACGCCCGAGGGGCCAAACGTCAAGCGCGACCGGCTCGACGGAGCAAAAGAGCCAAGTCAAGTTTGGAGGGAAGACCGGGAACTGGGAAGTGAGCCAAGTCAACGATTTTCAGCTTACGGATAGACAAGCCCGAGGCAAGAGAAGCGACTTTGCATCGTACTAGACGGTCCGAGAGCTTTATGTGCGCGAGCAGGTGACAGGAACAGGTGGTGTTAACGCGGTGAGAGCTGTTCCCGAGGGAAGGCTGAGTTCCAAGCGGGTAAAAAGCAGGAAAAGCAGGTGGGTGTAGTCATCCCCTCTCCCATAGGTTTTTCTGCATGTTTGCGCACGGAAGCCTTCCGCTCGTTCTCACTTATCATATAGTATAGCAGTGCTCAGTACCGGCTTTTGAGGTTAGGAAATAACCGATCGATTACCTTAACGACCTCGCGGCGTCTACAGCTCTCTAGCTATCCTTTATCGCCTCGCGTGATTACCATCGTTCTTTCTCGACTGAGTTTTTGACACGTGGAAGGATCAAACTATTCGTATAGGAAATGGGCGAGACACGAGCAAAAGACGTGGCAGAGAGGGCGTATTTTTACCGATAGAGAGAGAGAGAGAGGGTGGCTGGCTGGCTGGCTGGCTCATTGGTTGCTCGCTAACCTAACCTCAAATGCGTCCAGCTTTTAACCAAAAGAGAGTACATATCTTGTTACTCTCTCTCTCTCTCACTCTCCCTTTTCTCGGTCCGTGCCTTGGTGGTTATTCAGCTGCAATAAGCCGAAACCCAGTGACCGACCCTAACCTCCAATTCTGTGAAAAAGGCTTTTCTCTTCTGCCATGTTTTTCTTGAAATGTCAGCTCGACAGAGCAAGTGTATAGGTAGTCGAAAAATAAAGTAAAGCCTCGCTCAACGGTTTATCTTCCCACAGATATCGCAGCTAAAGAAGTATTTCGGATTTGCTGGATTCCAGAGAAACTGTGATACTCGCTAGTTACAGAAATAACAGCTAGTAACGAGAAACGAGAAGTTGTGTCCTATAACACGGCTATAGCGTTTGCTTTCAAGGTTTTCGCGGCCGCCAACCGTTTCTCGGAGATATTGAGTCAAGGGCATGGCGAACAGCTTGAAAACCGTTATTAAACCTGTTTTCCTACAGATATTCATCATTGTTCTACTCTGTTTGTATATAAGAATTCGGGAAGTTTATAAACGGAAGGAAAGCAAACGTTTGAAATTGTTTCTCGCTCTAGAGAAGACGGTGTTTTTCGTCAACGAAATCTACACTCGCGCTTTAGCTTGGACCAAACCGTTTGTTTACCATGCTGCCGCGGAATCCACGAAATTCTACCGAAACTCGGTTATGCCCGTAATCAGTATTTTCTTTCGCAGCGTCCTCGTGTCTTATCGTGTGATCCTAAATATACTCGTTCCCCCTCTCTTTCTCGCGTGTGTATCGTTTCCACCCTATCCTTTCAACCCGCGCGCCTCTAATAAAATATTCCAAACTCGTTCTCAATCCGTAAGCAATACACATGCAACACAGTTTTCTAATATTTATTTACATCCGGGTAAGAAAATAAATGCCTCTTAATGAATTATCCGCGGTTCTGATTTTTCTCTCGGAGCAAGATTCGCGCTGTTACGGCTCCTTTCGTATATCTAGCATAGTATACATATATCTCTCAATTAATTTGACCAAAGTCGGTCTATTATATTTGTATTCAGTTCCGCCATGTCTCGCGCTTCCGGCAAATGCTGTACTGCACTTTCTCTCCGCTCGTCTTGGGTTCATTGACGCTTTTTATTTCATTATTTGCCTGACCGATCTTTCCAAATCATGGCCGGACAAATCTTTGATCGCGCGCCATTATTACGAGCAATGACTTTTTCAACCTCTATCAACAGTCTATTATCCCCCGTAATTAAAGAAAATAATTAACGAAACGATTGCACGTAATTGGAAACTGTTTGTAGGAATCATGGGGCGAAAGTTATTTATACGCGGGAAAAATTGCAGAGAAAGAGATTTTTCGCATTTCTGCTCCCTTCTTCCTTTTTCCCTTTTCCGTCCGTCTCTCTCTCTCTCTCTCTCTTTACAGGTTAAAACGATAAGACGGTCGATAAGTCTTTCTTCACTGACGAAACGACACACACTTTTGGACAAAGCTTATCGCGATGGATACACATGCAGCAATCGTGTTAATCCCGCGTCCAACGTTATTACTATTACGCGTCTCGCACGATTTATAAGCGCAATAACAACTGGTCCGCAACTTTCATTCTTCGTAATTTCCTGATTAAGTGTACTTTTATTATGCAAATGCAAAGTCTTCCGCGTAAAATATTAATGGAAAATGAATAATTTCTCTCTCTCTCTCTCTCTCTCTCTCTCTACTCTGTCTTAATTATGTCATGTCTGCCGGCTCGGCGCGTCGATGGTGACGAGGCTGAATTCCCGCTAATGATTTCTCAGCTGCTCTTTCCCCACCCCTCTCTCCCATGAATCAATGAAAATAATTCATCTTTGGAATTTGTTTCTCGTCGAGCCTCCGATTCAGCGCTCTACAATGAGAAACATTTGTCGCGAAAAGGCGTCAGCGAGGGGAGGGAATGAAAAAAAACAAGAAGAAAAAGAAAGAAAGATCGATACGAAAGGGACCTCGCTCGGTCACGATAGCCGATTATAAATAATACACGCAATGTGAGAAACCAAGCGAGTGCGTGCAGCATTATGTGCCTAACCTTGCTGAAACACGTGCTTTCCAAGAAATATTCCCTATTTACCTAATTCGTGCCGTGATATCGAGAGAGAGAGAGAGAGACCCTTTAATCAACGCTCCGAACTCGTCTCTTTTTGGCATGGAAGCTCAATCATCGTTTGTATTGCTCAATGATTGTTGCTGTAATTAAAAAGAACGTATGCTCCATGCAGTATTAAAGTTTTAACTCTTTCTCATGAGCAGACGAGCGAGAGCTTGACACATTCGATTCCGCAAAGATTTAATTTTTCCCTTTTTTATCACTGGGGGGCATGATTCAACAAATATTACCCGGTAAATTAGTCTCTTAATTTACATGATTATTTCAGCCTACGACAACCGCACACACATAAAGCACTAGTTTTCTTTTCTTTTCGAGTATATATATATATATATATAGTGAATTACGAAAGGCAAAGTTTTTCGCGGACAACGAGTCCTTTTCGATGGGATTTGAAAGAATGTTTAGAAAGTAATTGATCGACTGTACTTTAATATATACCGCGAAGCATTATTCATAGATGAAATATTGCACACAAGTTACTTTTTTTCTTCTTCGTTTTTTGGGACACTTGATTCAGAGAACATTGGATGGAGGTGCATATATGGCACGGCGCAGGTAAGTATATGTAGAGTCGATCTACATATATATCCAGTCATATACGATATAACTCTTAATAAGCGAAGCGAAATTCTTTAACTTTATCGCCGCGGACGGACGCATATATATATAGATAGGAACTCTCTCTCTCTCTCTCTCTCTCGTAGCAAAAACGAGAAAGTATATATTCTCCGCCGCATGTAACAACGTACGTACCGCAGTGTTCGAGGATGGTGCTGCTTACCACCCACGAGAGAATCTGTTGAGAGTGAGTTAAAAATAAGTGGATGGGATGATGATGATGTGTATGAAATAATCGATCGGTCGATTACGCATCTCGCCTGAGGAGCAAAGAAACGCTTGAATATTTTTTACATGGACGGTGAGAGAGAGAGAGAGAAATTTGTGTCTCGGTGCAGAAATTGTGTGCAAGAAGCGGTTGGAAAATCTTATAGCGAGGAAACATAGTGTCCATATATGTATAATGATAGAATACGTTTGATGATGGTGCTGCTTGCACGAAATTTCGTGAAAAGTGAGTCGATGGAGATGGGACGGGTAAGGCGGAATAATCGATGGATCATCACATCGATCCGCGGATTACGTTAACCGCTGGTGTAATCGATCCCAGCTACGTAAGCGCAGCGGCTATTTGGTAACTTTCTCGCAGCATTGCTGCTCCCTGATAGAATCCAGCGGCCAGCGTCAGCAAGCAAAAGGCCCCCTTTGCACCATATCTTCTCTCTATTCCCAGCTCCTCCTCCTCGAGAGTCTTCACCTTTCTTTCGCCGAAGCACAGGCCTATAGGGCACCTTACGCAATCCCTGTAATCGACCCGATGTGCCACGGTGAAATTCGTGTCTCGATCATTCCGGCTCCATGACCGAAATACCTTCTCGAAAAATCAACCAATCGCGCAATTGAATAAAATCTAACATTCTTTTCCTTGCTTGCTTTCTTCCTGCTTTTCTCAAAATCACTCCTCATTCCTTCAACACTTTTCCTCCTTTTCCTTTTTAGTGCACCCACTGGATCATCGGATTAGAAAACGTATATATACTGCACGCGCGCGCACGCTCGCTCGCTCGCTCGCATCTTCGTCCTCGGCGTGAAGCGTACACATTGCACGATATTATTGAGAGGCGCATACATAGCCGAAAGTATCGGGAACACAAGCCTACTTTTTTTTACTATTTCTCTTGGCGAATTACGAGCAATCAAGACCACTTTGTTATGTGACTGTATATATAAATGTGATTATTGCACGAGAACTTGATCTCGGCATGGAGATTCAGGAAAGTCTGGCGCGTCCAGTTCTTTTTTCTTCTACTTGTACATGTATATGTATAATCTTTTATGCGCGTTGCGATATTAAAGGTTTTTTGCTTCTTCGACAAGTGTTTACTATTTTATATGCATATATTTCTACAGAGATTTATACTAGTTTATTGCGCGTCGCTTGATTTTCTCTATAATGGAAAATTATATGTTATCGTAGGAAGGTTGTCGAAGAAGAGGATAGTTGACGGGTCTATAGTTTGAGCAAACTTGTTTGTAAACTGTCGTGTCTTATCGTCTCGTCAATACAGTATATCGGGCCACTTTTTAGCGCACCACCTCTCAATATCATCGAAGATTGTTGGTTAAACCGGCATATATACGCATATAGAGCGACGCGTGACAAGGAAACAGTTTGGTTGCAGGATATGAGGCTGTGCGCTCGTATGTACGTACCGTGGTGTACTCGCACAATTGGTTATAGCCGCGTACGGCGCGGCGCTACGACGCGAGGCGACGCGACGCGAGGCGACGCGAGGCGTTCTCAATGAAGCTGGTCGAGAAACTTTAGGTGTCGGCCGTCAAAGCTAGAGGGAACCGTTAACTTGGCGTGACAGTGTCCTCGAGAGCGCGTCTATACTTTACACATGTGCACAGAGACAGACAAACAGCCTAGTGCACGCAGAAATGTGTTTTACATGGAATATCTCATTGTAGCAAGCTTCCAGCCGTAAATGTAAAATCTCGTATGTTTCAGCTATTGCATGCGCATCGAGAGACCAATTGGCAGGCACTGTATCAATCGGTACTTTTCTCCACCATTGCGTGGAAGGTACCTTTGCCTGAATTTCTATATCGCATATAGCGCTTTTCTTGCGTATCCGGTCAGCGGTAACCGGTCTCGCGAGCGCTCGCGTCTCTCGAGCCTCCCTCCGACTCTCCAAGAGAATTACCAATGAAATTCGTCGCGATGACTTCATTTTTAATTTAATGTATGTTATTAACATTATTCAATGTTTACTGCGTCTTTTTACTCTCCATTTTTTATGGTAATAATAAATCAATATTGTTGGAGCAGTCGCGATTACGTCAAGAATCGCGTTATGCAAAAATTGTGCATTGAAAATGAGTTTTTCTCACCTTTACTTTTTCTCTCTCCACTTTTTTTCTTAACTCTGACAGTATGGGAGCTCCTTCTATTTGTCAATCCATTAAATTTGCACATAATATATTCGCAATAGACCAGCAATTTTCTCCTCGCTGGTAGCACTGCGAAATGTTAAACCATACATATATATATATATATGTTAGTTCCCAGAACACCGTGTCTTTATTATTCGATATAATTGCTAATTGTTTGCTCAGTGAATTTTCTTGTAGCCAATCGAAGAATCGTTGCGACGTGCGACGTGTAAAATTGATGCTTGGTAAAGGTCGGTCTTCCGTGCGTGCGTGCATGCGTGTGTGTAAAAGGAATAAGCTCCAATTTTAATGTAACGTTTGTATGAAAACTGAATAATTTCTTTCTGTTGCAGAAATCAGTCAAGATGACAAGTATAGTGGCGGATTTGGTGCACAGTTACAGGGACCTTATGGATAATCGATCCGGTAAGCATCTACTTTCTAAAGCTTCTTCAAAACGTTCAATACTAATATGCTTACAAACGTTTCTCTCCTGTGGCCAACCAATGCCTATGTGTATACACTAAACATTACTCTGGTAGAAAAGACACCTTCTTTCAAACGTTTATACTCCATTTTTTTCATATATACATACATAATCTGATATATCCCCATCACTCGTTCGTCCAAGTATTATACAACACCCAAAAGACTCTGGAATAGCTGGTAAAAAAAAAACGGAAACGTAATATGTATCTAAGAGTATCTTGGAGGACGAGAAGAAGAAGTATTTATTAAGCGTTTTTCTTATAAGCAAATTAAAGATCATTTTATTAATTTTCCTTACATGTTTTATCGACTGCTCTCTCTCTCTCTCTCTCTCTCTCTTAATTATACTTTCATAGGTGAAAAACTGAATAAAAACGTAGTACATCGATGGGGCCATTTTTGAAACATATGGAGGATCAATTGAGTTTTCATTGCAGCGAGTCAAGTCATTGCAATATTAAATATATGCTGCTTATCGCCCGACGAAATGATCAAGTGACAGCGTGGCGGAGAGTATCGTGGGCTGTATAAATTTCACGAAACCAATTGGGAATATCGAGAGGAAGGATTGGAAAGTGATCGGTCACACAGGAAATATCTTCAAGAATGGAAATCACATTCCTTTTGCTGGATTTCGTAAATATTTCTGTGGTCCAGCCAGCTTCTCCTTCTGTGTTTGTTTATACAATTGTCAGAGGCCCGAGACACTTTTGGCTTTATAACGGCATGCGTGTGTGTGTGTGTAACTCGGACGTCCATAAAGCGTGTTGCACAAGCCAAAGAGTTGGTTTGTCCCCTTTGGGCAAGATTTGTTCACCATTGATATTTTTCGGTCGGAGCGTCATTGGTACTCGTAGCGCGCTCGCTCACCGTCGAGTCGAAAGTATTATACGTGCTGGTATTCTCTCGTCTAACTCCAAGTCCTTGACCCTCGGAGCTCTAACGGCGTCTGGGAATCCCAGTTTTTTCTTTGACAAATAAATGGTGCTGCAATCGAATTCATTGGAATCGTAGAAAGAAAGATTCATCGAGCATGTGTATATGTATATATATATATAGCAGTGCGGTATATGGCAATCGGGCAATTAAGAGTAAAATTTCATTTGGGACGACGGAAGGCGCTAGGCTGTGTGCGTGGAAAAACAAGCGTTTCAATCGTCTCGAAGAATGTCGCTCCGATAATAAAGATGCAGCATCATCATAAGGCCGAGTTTAATGGTCGAGCGAGCCGACCGACCCATCGTCCTTTCATGCTCGCACATGCCGCGCTCTCTGCCAGCCCTAGAATCTTATTAGATTTCCGAAAAACTTGTGCCGCGCGTGCAACTACACTTTCCTTTCCATCATGAATGATTTAGCACCGAGTCCACTTGAAAACTTTATCCTGGCCCGGGCTGGCTCCTCCGAATCCTCATATTATTTACAATTAAAATGATTTTTCCTCTCTCGGCGAATACATGTATATGTACGCAGAGTCTGAGCAGTGATCAATGTCTCGGGTGGGGGGAGAGAATAAGGATTACTGCAGAAATTCTGATGGTCGTTGAATATAGTTGAGTGATTGGGAGGAAGGCTGAAACTCTCGAGGAGTATGTGGTAAAGAGTGAAAAATGGAAGGGGTGGTGGCGTTTGTTTAATCGATGCTGGATTGGTCGGCGAGGAAATAATCGATGATACGAAAGGAGGTTGTTGCTGTTGCTTCGTTCGGATATGGGGGCGTGAAAGTGTTACGGGCCAAAAAAGCAAGGCGCATGCCAAATTAGAAAGGTGTTACTGTCAGCATTGTGCGTGCGTGCGTGCGTGCGTGCGTGCGTGCGTGTTGCGACAGGCAGGGCCGCGCCGGACACAAGCGCGCGCGCGCGCGCGCCATCCTCTTTCCCTCTCTGTGTATATACATATATCATGTATGTAGACGCCTGTGCAGACCGCAAAACTATATATTCATCCGACACTTGATCACGGATCCGAGAGATTATCATCGCGAGTATACGCTACCGATGTGCATGCGTATTATTGCAACAAATTATCCTTCGTCCATTCCGACAACTCGAATTTAAATCCTCCCGTGCGTACGAAATTCCACTGCGCATTCTTCTCTCGGAATCAAATTTACTCCACTTTGCACAGACCAATCGTCGTACAGACATCAGAGTTTCTGGCGATTGCGACATCAACCGACTGTTTCAAATTATTATTTTTTCTTTCATTGTGCTTGTACAAGAGTATATATATATACAGAGTATAGCAATGGTATATCGCTGCTATTCGAGGCTGCTTTTACAATTAATTTCTTGCGAGATGCATGAATTTGTCAATTGTCCACGATTGAGAATGATCGTTGTTTCGAATCCCTTTTTATAACAATTATATACCTATATCGATCGATTCGGGTCCGTCGCGGGAATAAAATGATATAGAATTGTATATAGAGTTGGCGCGCGTCGATTGCGATTCATCGGTTGTTTGAAAGGACGCGATTGAGAGGTGGCCAGCAGTCAATGGAATATAATTTAGTGTACTCGCGGGGGAGCATGGTCGTTTATGTATAGCACGCGTTAGGATATACATATGTGTGTGTGTGTGTGTGTGTGTTCGGGGCCAAACTACCACTATTATACACTTCGTCATTAGCAATCGGGGGGCATCTTGAAGGCTGCACGCGCAACTATTTGCGAAAAGAAGAAATTTGTTGCTCGGAAAAAGCTGTATAGTGGCTCCGCTCTATAGTAAACAGTCTCTGTGTGCTCTCTTTTATCGTACTACAGGTACTATTGAATCAGGGAGAGTGAGAGAGAGGGAAGAGCCACTCGATTCTCTCGACTCTCCTCGCTCGTACGCGGTGCATGCCATTCGTATATACAATTGTTACTTGTTTTTCACGTGCTATGCGAAACGTGCGATTAGTTTCGTCGCTTGTAGCAATTTAGCAGAGCAGCTTAAGAACCATTTGGCTGCAATTCGAGCGATAAATCAAGCTAAACGGCTCTTTGGCTAATCAAGCGGGACTTTAAATGGGAAATCGCGCGAGCTATTGGAATATTCGCGAGACTTTTGGAAGAAATTTATTTGTTGCACCAGTGAGCAATAGACAGACATTGCATTAATGTTCTTTTACTGCTTCTTGCGCAAGTTTCATAAGAGCCGAGGAGGGAGAGGCATTTCGCGAAGGATTCCGTGCGGGATTTTTCACTTTCGTGCGTGCAACACGTGAGGAGGATTATCGATTTAATAGCGGCTCGCGGCATGTGTGTGCCGGACCGTATATATACTTTCGTTAATCGTATATATAGGCAATAGATACGTTGAGACGGCCCATTTTAAACCGTCCCTCGCGCGATCCCCTTTATATACCTATACCTATCCTTTCCTTCTTCCGCTCTACGATATATTCCTAGGGGGGGGGGGGGGGGGGGGGGGGTGTGGTACCTTCACCCCGAAATAATTCCTCAGCAGCTCGAGCGTCTCTCCAAAGACTTGACTCGACTCGGATCCCGCGTCACCCGTAAATCACATCTCGAGAGAATCGCTGCTCGTTATTAATGCAAATCGGTCGTCGTTGGACAAACGTCACGTTTCTTTACCCAATTGTGGAACAACCGATGCTTATCCTGCAATTACCTTCGAAATGGATGACTATAATGTCATCGCTTGTATTTTACAGTGGAATAAATCAATTGGAAACATGAACTTTTTATTCTTTCAGGATGATGATTGCATTAAAATTTAAGAGTGCAATAATAAGGAGGGAAGGTATGGTTTAGAGAGAGAGAGAGAGAGAGAGAGAGAGAGAGAGAGAGAGAGAGAGAGAGAGAGAGAGAGAGAGAGTCGGGCAAAGCCAATAGGTAAGAGGAAGAGGGGGCACGCGTACGTTCGCTCTACCCGCACCTTTACAGCTTTTCCCATAAAACCTTGCCATAAGGTAGCTTTTCTCTGTCCCGAGGAGGAGGATCGCCAATGAATATTTCATGGCTTTGCTATATAGATTTCGCACGAGAGGCAACACGGATCGAGCGACACTTGGACGGACGAACGGACGGACAATATCTGTATATGTGTACCGTATCGGCAGCACGCGTATTCCTTCAAAAGCCTTTTTACACAATGACACGTTGGGCGAACAGATCGCTTTATTGAAACATTGATGTTTGGATGGAGCAAGCACCAAATTGCTCCATCGATTGGATAATTCGTGCGCGCGCTTTTGGTGCAAACTTTTTCCTACTTTTCTTCCCCGCTGAAATTCATCGTAGACGCGATGACAGGGGAAAAAATGGTCGAGTTGGTAATGGAAAATCAATCGTGTGACATTTCTCCATCATGTATGTATGCATCGTCAAGTTTGTATACTATATTACCTTGCGTCCAGGTGGTTTTTCGTCTTACCTATATATATATATATATATATGGTATAATAACTCGGTGGGGAGGGTTTCCCCCATGTGCACGGAGGGCTGGTCGGCCACCAACTTGCGCGCATGTACGCGCTCGGCTGCCAGTAGACCGTGTAGACTGCGTAAAAGGGGTCGGAAGAGGGCATTAGCGGAAGGACTGCTCTCTCTCTCTCTCCCTCTCTGTCGCTCCTTCATAACCAACCTGCTTGCCCCCCCCCCCCCCCCCCTGAGTTTTCCCACTGGGGCAAAAACGCATGCATGCACGCGTACCTACCTTGAAAAGTAATATATTACCTATATATCCTGGCGCCTCTCTCTCTCCCTCTCAACCTCCCCCCCCCCCCCCCAACGCAAGCTCAACACCAGATGAGATCCTCACGCGTTATCCTTCGAGACTCATTTTCAACTAATTATCATGTTTTAGGCACGTTGAGAATTGAACGGCGGCGTCTTCCCTCCTTCTGCAGCCAAGTCAGTTGAATGGAGAAAAATATACAAGCGACCTTTTGACAAAGCTGCAGTCTTTTCGATTTTAACGAATTTTCCAGTATTTTCTCTCTCTCTCTCTCTCTCTCTCTCCTATTCTTGGCAATTGCTACCTACTTTCTTACGTTCACCAAGTTTTTCGATATAGAAAGTACAATTTTGCGAATAGATGAAACTACCAGCCAGTCATGCAGCCGCACGAGAGCGCTCGCTCTGTGTATTCGATTCCTCGCCAATGCATCTGACCCAATTAAGCCAAACTTTGAAAGCTCCTTCTTCTTTATAGAAGCTCATCTTTCTTCTGCTGCTTCCTCTATCAATCTGCTACTTTTCTGTTTATCAATCAAACTGACTCCACAAACTTTATTTCTTCTCTTTTTCTTTTCATATATATATATATATATATATCTTTCACTGAAATTTTCACCACTCTTCTCTCTATTTTTATAGCAATTTCTTTCGTTGCTTTATTCAACAATAACAGCAACGACACACACACACACACACAAGGGAATATCGTCCAATAGGTGCGCAGATTATATCCTTCTTAGCTCCGGTGTTTCTCCCCTTCGATCGACTCTCATTGTTTCAACGAGGGGGATGTGAAAGGAGTAGGGCAGTAAGGCGAATATTGCTAGATGGTTGATTTGTTCTTTACGGCGCGGGGCGCGACTGGTGCGTCCGGGATTGATTTGCATCACGTCACGAATACTCGCAATGTCGTCATTTGGGAGGTTTGACGCGCCGCGGGCGGTCGCGAATCCCTCGAGTACACACCGGCGAGAGGTGGGCGGGCGGGCTGCAAGCTTGCACAACTCGAGGATCACTCGAGCACAGTGCATGCGGCGCTCGTATGTATATATATATACGTATGTACTCGCCGCTCGGCCCACATTCTCTCTCCCTCTCTCGAAATTGCAAAATGCGCCAATTGAGATTCGTCCAAGAGCAAGTAGCGAGCTTGATGCTCTTTTTCAAGCCCGACTGCCATCAATCTCAAGTGTTAATTTCAATGAGAAAACTATACATGTATTTCAACAAACAATCGCTTCCTTCCTTGTCATATTTCGTATTGCCCCCGTACGAATCTTTAAATTGTTTATTATATTTTTTTACTTGTGCATGCATGTGTGTGGAGACAAATGCTGGGTATATTCGAAGGATCATTTGACATCCTTCTCTTACAAAAGTCAAAGTCTCTCTTTTGAATTGTTAATTGAAAATGGTGCATTCCCTCAGCAGATTTCTCGACGCAGCATGTAGCAGCGGCAAAATATATGGAAGAGGAAGGAATGGAGATTTATATAGGGTCGGGCAGTTTTCCACTCTTAATTTTCACACTGACGAGATCCGATGGACGCGTCTCCTTGCTTTTTATAGAATTTCCGCATGATTATTCGCCCGTGGCATCATCCTCTTTTGTTCGTCGACGGCGCTGCATGCAGGATATATCGGATCGGGGACACGCCAGCCAACTCGCCGGCGCTAGATCCGTTCTTCGAAAGACTCGAGTCACCGAGCGCATTTCGCGAGCCTCCCTCCTCCTCCTCCTCTTCTTACCTCTAGTTTCGTCTTGGTCGATTGGCAAAAAATGCAAGTTTGACCCCGAGGAAGCAGTATACGAGATAAAGAAATGTTGAATACATTGGACACTGACGATACTTATGCCCGCACTTTAATATATTGTTTCTTGCTTTCAGATCCCAGGGTAAACGATTGGGCGATGATGAGCAGCCCTTTTCCCACCCTGGCGATATGTTTGTCGTACGCGTACTTCAGCAAGGTTCTGGGGCCAAGGCTGATGGAAAACAGAAAGCCCTTCGACCTTAGGAGGATCTTAATCTTTTATAACCTTATACAGACCCTCTTTTCCACGTGGATCTTTTACGAGGTTGGTCTCACTCACTTACTTAGCATTCTACCACATTTCATCCTTTCCTCTCACACCCTCCATGCACATATACATTGCATTTTATTCCTCTGTCATCGTAGCCTCCCCCCTCTTACACTCAAGCCCCTCTCTATTATTCTAACATTTCTATAACGTGCTGCGTAGCGCCAGGACTAAACGACAGACTTGCAACTTTTAACGAGGATCGGCAAAATAGTGTTTCGAGCTGTAGCGATTGTTTTCTCAAAGAAAGAAGAAATTATACCACCTGTTCCAGATGAATCTGCGAAAAAGCAATTCTTGCCGGTCGTTCGGTCGAAGCTTCATTAATAATGCCACGAAGCTAAAGCGAGATCGATGCTTTCCATCCACAAGCTCTGCGTGGATAAACCATGAGGATTTCGGCATTGTAAATTTATGCGTGCTTTTGCGGGACTTTGGCAGTGAAAAATTCACACGAGTCCTCGCGATGGACCATTCCTTCATAACGTTCCTCTCTTCCTTCCTTATCCCACGTGTCTCCAAATGAATTAACCGAAAACATTTGGTACACACGGGACTATAATTTACTCTCAACTTCTTTCAACCAACGTAATTTTTTTTCATTAATTTTTCCTATACTCTACCCTCACCTACCCTACTCCCTGTGAATTTTCCACACTCGCCGCATGCCTCATCGCGGTACAATACTAAAGAGTAACACGCGCATGTATATGGCAAATGATCAGTTTTACATGGCGCGTAGGGATTGTGTAGCACTCGTAAAATTAAAGTCTTATGAAATTGATGAAATAATTTGGGATGAAAATTCTGTCAAGATTTCGCTCTACGGGGGTGGGTGGATGAACGTATACGTTAATGAGGGGGTGTGCGCAGTTGTGCGTTTCACTTTCGGGTGGAAGGTCGTGAAACGCACAAACAGTGAAGCATATATAAAAATGAATAAACTCGAGAGAGCTTAGTATGATACTTGGACGCAACGTTTCCACGATGCACGGCTGAGAATGAGCGTGCGTGTGCGATCATGAGATATGCTGCATGGCTCTCATATCGAATTCCGATTATATTTCGTGCTGCTTGCTTGGTATGGCTCGTGGCTTTTGCTGCAATACAGTTATAAAGCGAGTCTCCTCCATGCATCTGCATGACATCCTGTCCACGTCTACCCCGGCTCCTACTTAACATTCGATAAGAAATTTCATTGAGAAAAATAGTTGCTTAGTTACTCGACTACGACACACACACACACTCGTCTTTGCTCTCTTCCTCCTATTTACTTAACATTTATTTACACTGCACGAGACACACTCTCTCCCCTCGCGCATACTCTCTCTCTCTCTCTCTCTCTAGATGTACATATAACAACGCATTATTTAAATCAATTAAATTTTAGTAAAATAATGAAGGTACTGTTTTAAACAGCAATACACGGATGACGATGATAATAGCTTACTATAATAATCTTTTAGACGGTGATGAAAAATTGCTTCTCTTTAGATAGGCTTCTTATCGAAATCTTGTAATCGATCTTACGTAAAAACCAGTTGGGAAGAATGATGCCCTGTAAAGATTAAAACCAGGTAGAATCTTCACGAATAAAAGTCAGACGGTTTTAGATTCGGTGAATCTCGATAAAAAGTCTACCAGCACTTTACCAACAACGCACAAGATTACGTAAATTTTCACATTTAAAGATAAATGCCATATTACCGGTGTTATATGGTTGAGAAACGATCGAGTAAAGTCGATACAGTCAGGTATATCACATGTGGGAGCCGCCGGGGGTCTCGAGGTGTGCATGCGTTTTATAAAATAAATAAATTGAATTTCTTATTATTTTTAGAGCCAAGGAGAAGAATGATATACGTGTAGCATTACCCAAGTTGTTAAAAATAAGGAGTCTAAACAGTACAGAGTGTATGTACAATGTGTATATGAATGGAGGGCCGAGTTTACTGGAGAAAAGTTCCAAGTGGGACGTCGTATGTACAAGTGCTTCTGATATATCGGGCCTGCCTCTCGTGTCTTATCAAGCAGCAAAAAGTCAGCAGATTTCGTGCCAAGATAATCATTATTAAATTGTATACATATATATATATACGAGAGAGGCTTATACAAAACCCTATTTCTAATAAAATTCCTTTATTTGGTACAGGCAATCGATAAAAATGCGGAAATATCGTTATAAACGATTACAATATAAAAGGCCATTATTTTCTTATCCATATCGAAAAGATTAAGAATAAGTCGATGTAGCCTGACTTTGAAACTATATATGTATAATCATTAAAGGACATACGGTGTTATGTATATACATATATTAGAGGGAATCACATATCTCAACACCTTTCCTCCGACAATTGTCTCACCGCACAATCTCTATTCCATTCTATAATAATTTTATCGATGGCAAAGTTTAATGAAATATTTCTATATAGTATTTTTAACGATTATCCGTATATCGATCGTTACACATGCATGTACGCCGTTGATTCAATCTTACGATTAAAAGAAGCCGATGTGTGAAAAGTTTTGGGAGTATCGCTGAAATTGCCTGTGCGGCAATTCCGGTGCGCATCCTGATGTTCGAGCAAGAGATTTCGAGCTTTTTTCCGAAAGTAACAAGTTGATCGCGCGAAACGATCGTGCGTTGATGGAACTGGAAATTTAATCAGGAACGAGACGATACCACATCCGTTCTGTCAACCCTCCATCAAAATGCCTTTAATTAAATTTTCACGAAACGCAGCGTCATGTGCTTCCGTCATATAAGTTTATTACAATTCCCCTCTCCGCGGTTAAACTTTCTTTCCCAATTCCTCCTCCCCCTCCTATAATAGATATATATATATATATATATATATACTTTTAAAAATCATCACTCTGCACGCGTAATAGGAAAGATGTATATTCCACTAAAATTAACAGGGGGAAAAGCTCTTATTTTACAGCCATTTTTTTCTTTCTTTTTTCTTTGTAACAACGCGAGAGAGTTGAACCGATTAATTACAAGAGCCCCCAATAATGCCCCCGGCTGGCTCCCACATTGCTGGTGCAGTAGAGGTTGTGTGTGTGTGTGTGTGTAGGAAAGAAAAACACAATTAACCGTTATCATATTTCTAAACGAAAATAAGCTCATCTTTACGTATACCGGGTGCAGCTCCCATTAACTCTGTTGTACCAACTTTATAAATTTACCGTGCAACGTACACGTTATGTAAAAGAAGCTGACGCGGATATCCGGAAGTGGTATATACTTGACATTTTAATTGGACGATAGCGTATCGTTTAGAAATTGTTCTTGTGCTCGCTCGCGCGCGCTACAATGAGGAGTGGAGAGAGGAGCAGCTGATACGCGAGGCGGGGGCGACACTGTTTGCTGCAGGAGGGACTCTAGATTTTTTATTATATGCATATATATACATATATACACACGATTGCGAGAGGCTTTTAAAAGTTGAGCCGAGACGACGAAAGAAAAGCGGATGGTTAAAAAAACTGATGGGACAAGTGTATTAGCATGCGCAGACATGTGGGTTTTTGTCTATATCTTGTTGGCGAGATTATTAATGATTTGTGTCGCATCGCAGAGCAGCACGGCTCCTCTGGATCCGTGGACGACGCGACGCGGCTACAGAGAAGGAGAGAGCGCGAGAAACACACACACGCAACAGAGCTATATACCTACGTGTATATACTACGTAGCTCTAGCTCCGCTCTACCTCCTTTCTCACTTTGCCATCTTTTATATTATCCGCACATAAATGTTTCAACACGATAAAACTATATACTACCATGCAAATAGACACATCGGCAAGCTTGAGCATTCTTCAATACCGATTATTTCACCAATTGGCGCTCCTCTTCTTCTGGAAAAGCTGACACTGCTCTCTGACGCGAGGACTACATTTCAATCATACGATCGCAATGAAAAAGAGTTTCTTCATAGACACAAGGGAATTGGAATAAAAAATAGCTATATGTACACATATATTCGCGCGCCGCGACTCTCTCGACTTGTTTGTCCCGTATATGGAAAAGGAAAATACTGCACACAGACACCGGAAGCATTTCTTTCAAACGAATTCAGCCTTTTCCCAAATAGAAGCGCAGTTTCGTAATAAATATTATCGCATTGTTTTTATACTTGAAGAGCGCGGCCGCGCGTGCGGGGTCAAAGCTCGTTTACCCCGCTCGCCTCGTCGCGTCATAATATACAAAGTGGCGACGTGCGCATATATAACAATTCTTTGCCACCGTCTTACCGATTGAGATTATCATCGTATACGTATAGCGTCTGAAAAAGCTGACTTAATCAATCGTCTGTGTTTATAAACAAATCATTAACGAGCATGCTTAAAACCGGCGCACACAATACTCAGTTTATTATGTAACAGTACGTAGTTTAATTATGTATACAACGCTTAATTTTATTTGCTGATCAGGTCATTCCCCAACTGGCCCTGATCGCTGCGCGCGCGCACTCGTGTAAAATGAAAAAACTGCCACTTGATCTATTTTTTCTCTCTCTCTCTCTCTTCTCTTTCATAATTATATATGCATATTATTAAATCTGCGAGAACGATCGAGGTTTTTACGTCTCTCAAAGGTATGCATATAATAGCTACATGTATATATTGGTTTAATTCAAGAGAGAGATGAAAGTTTAATCGCACACGCACACGAGAGTTTGATCGTCGAACGATCGGTTTGAATGAAAGAATTGGATTTGTGTGAATTTGTTGCGGGGACGAGCGTAAGAGATGATGAGTCGCGTGCACATGGAGGATGAACCTGATTAGAAACTATGTGCATATGCGTATGTATATGTAGATAAACGCATGTAATGCGAGCACTGGAAGAATATGCTGCTTTGGTAAAAATATGTGACCTTGACATGCACGACTCGTTCGATCATAGCCAAGCTGCTAATATGCTCTCCTATATATATGTAACCAGACGGCCCACGTACGTAACTCGGGCAAAATAGCATATTTAAGGGTATTTAAGAATACCAACTTTATCTCTCAGGGTCGCTCTTATCGCAACTCCTATTTCGCTCGAGACAAATCGAGGATCAATTTTTGTCCAATGAACTTGACACTGCTCCACAACCTGTACCTTATCTTTCCCATCACAGCTACTTTTACCTACACTATTTTATTTATATTTATATATTCTCCTAAAACTTTCGCCTATATAGCTATAATTCTGTCAAAGTATAATCATCTCTCGATATGGATATTTCTTTTATTAAACTCTTTCACGAATATTTTTCTCTTATCGCTACTCGCGGTGACTGTCGCATAGATGTAAAAAAAACGGGAGGGGGGGGGGGGGGGAGTGGGGAGAAGAAGAAGAAGAAAGGATGGAAAAAAGTGAGATTGTGGCGGGAAAGTTGCGCGTATAGAACTACAAAGTAATTGGAGCACGTTGATGTAAGAGGGATAAAAACGTGTTGTGGATTTTTTCATAAAGAGCAACGACTACGACGGTAGTTTGCCTTTTAGAATTTCATTGGAGGGGGAGGGAGGGCCTTTTCTCGAGCGACGACTTTCAGCGAGCAATCGTGTAATTTAATTGTTATTCTCAATCTACGTCCCAGCTCTCGTCGGATTCCGCGCGATATCGCGTTATGTCAATATTGAATTGCTCGAGGCTAGCTCTCATCTGGGGTGCAGCTTCTTGTCGCAACGCGCTCTCTCGCATCACGTGGACAAACCAAAGGGTAGGTATACATTTGGTCGCGTGACAGGGCTCATTTTTCCTGCACATGCAGCCAGCAGCTCTGTGATCCTTTTACCTTTCTCTATTAATTTCTTCAACGATAAAACATATCTTATTATGGCGCCGCTATATGGTCCGAAAACTCTCTCTCTCTCTCTCTCTCTCTCTCTCTCTCTCTCTGCTGTCCACTCTCTCGAGAGATCCTCCGCAGGATTTTCTACACGATTAATTTCTTTATCCAAATACTTGTAAAAGACGTCAATTTTTTCGCAGACAGTGGGTACCTTTTAAAAAAGGACTTTATAGCTTCACGCGTTGGAGGGAAATGAAGATATAACGTCGTAGGCTACGTGTACAGTGTTAATTATTGATCTACATATGAAATTCGAGATTGAATCGAGTGGATGGTTGAAAAAGTGACACCGTTTGTGCGTTTTTCATGCGCACGGTAGCTCAATAGTCGTAACCGTTCTACCTTGGACGAGCTGTGCTGTGACCTGGTGCGGTAGTAGCTTCGTGCGGTGCACACGACACAAGTCTACGTCGCGTCGCGTCGCGTCGCGTCGCGTCGCCTCCATCACGTTTTCGCAAAACACACGCCATTCTATTTGCGAGAGAGCCACTCGTAAAATTTCTCAAACCGGACACACACACGCCGCAACTTGGTTTCACGAACCTCCGCTCGTCACGCCAGGTTCCACAGAATTTCGTTAGCACACTCACCCCCTTATGTCGTTGCTGCTCCCCCCCCACTTCCATACTCTCCCCTCACTCTACCTGTGCATTATTTAACCCATTGCTGACCAAGCGCATATTATAGGTAGTATATACCTGTAACGTACGAGACGCTACTGGCACTGCCAATACACAAGTTTACAGA
The DNA here is from genome assembly GCF_024137725.1 of Prorops nasuta. Taxonomy (NCBI): domain Eukaryota; kingdom Metazoa; phylum Arthropoda; class Insecta; order Hymenoptera; family Bethylidae; genus Prorops; species Prorops nasuta. The sequence continues at coordinate 107,154 of NW_027116892.1, forward strand.
TAAATTCGAGGAGTGGGAAAATTATATAGATATATTCACACATATATGTATACTATGTATAAGAACGACACGCGACTTTCCACAATTCTTAATAATCAGTTGTATAGCACAGAGTAATCTCAATCTTTCTTCATCCATTTCATTGTTCCTGCCGATATCTTCATCGAACGAACCTTCGACTCGTATCTAACTTGATTTTTCTTCTTCACAGTACTTGATGAGTGGATGGGCGAGAGGATACAGTTTCCGGTGTCAACCGGTCGACTACTCTACCAGTCCGATGGCCCTCAGAATGGCTAACACGTGTTGGTGGTACTACTTCAGCAAGTTCACCGAATTCTTCGATACAGTAAGTATACACGCGACGCGTACAAGAAAATTATGCAACAAATTTTGTGTCGCGCGCATCACTCATTCCTGCTGGATTTCCTATTTGAACATGCATCGGGGAACGCGTATTTATACCTACAGAGAATTCTTATTATTGTCAGCTTTGGTCACTTTTATTAATTTTATTCCGCAGTCGTAACCCATTAATATTGGCTATTAATTTATTTTTACGTTTTAGGTGTAATTAAGCACACAAACGTTGTTAAAGATTCAGCACTGCGAACGATAAGCACTTTCTCTCCTATGATGAATATTCATAGTTGTTAGTACAGTATTTGAGTAGAATTGGATAATCCGAGGCTTTCTTCTGATAGTTTCTACAATATATATACGTGTGGGTTGAGAGGGCTGAGAGGCTTGAGAGAGAGAGAGAGAGAGAGAGAGAGACGCTCTTTTCCAGCTGCAAAAATAGCTAATCGAGTCAAAGACGTATACTCTTGGGATGGAAACACACAGATAGACAGACAGACCAGTCGGAGAGCGTAGACGCGATGCTCGAATTTTTGCTGAAATTTTGCGACCGTTGGTGCTGCTGGTGATTTTGACCCTGCAAAGATTCAACGTTGAATCGAAATTTTAGCCGTACACAAATTAACGCTGTAACTGTAGTCTGACCCACTTCCTCGCCAGCATACTGACTCGCCCGCGACGTCGAAATCAACTGAGCAGAATCACTTACAACATTCTCTCCTGTATTTTACAGCTCTTTTTCATCCTGAGGAAGAAAAATCAGCATGTCTCCACGCTGCACGTGATTCACCATGGCGTGATGCCCTTTTCTGTCTGGATGGGAATGAAATTTGCACCTGGAGGCCACAGCACGTTCTTCGCACTGCTCAACACCTTCGTTCACATCATTATGTATTTTTATTACATGGTCGCGGCCATGGGACCAAAGTACCAAAAGTACATTTGGTGGAAAAAGTATTTGACCACTTTCCAAATGGTAAGGATGATTTTTAACGTTTCGTCCTTTTGATCAGTCATACTTAATCCGTGGATTCAACAGTACAGTAAAATTGTTTCCATCGGTTCGAGATTATTGTAAAATTCATTCTCAAGCTTTATCTATCAATAATATTCGCTCTGGTACACTGTCCTCGAAAAGTTTATTCGCTTTATTGCTCTTCGGCATTCTCTCGAGCCAGAGTTTGACATATAGCGCGTTAAAAATTACTTTATTACATGAGATTTTATATTAGCAACTGTTGGCTAAAGCGTACCTCTCGTGCGTTCGACGACGAGAGCGATTTTAAATGTTTATCAGGCTTTTATCGAGGGTCTCTCTCTCTCTCTCTCTGTCTCTCTCTCACACCCTAGCCTTACCGCTGACCCACAAGCATTGACGCGACATCTACGTGCGTGTCGCGTCAGCTTCTCTACACACGTTTGATAAAACAAGAAACTGTATTTTTAGGTCCAGTTTGTTATGATCATGACCCACCAGTTCCAATTGCTGTTCACGGAATGCGATTACCCTCGCAGCTTCATGATATGGATTGGATTGCACGGCGTTCTCTTCTTGGGTCTCTTCTCCGACTTTTACAAAACCAAATATACCTCCAAGTGTGGAAAGCCTGGCAGAAAGAGCGAGAAGAATGGGAAAAATGGATTCTGCATGGCGGTTTTGGATGATACGCAGCCGAAACAGAATGGAATTTCGTCGTACGCCACCATCTACAATAAGGAATATAACAGCTGCTACAGCAACGGCACGAATAACGGCTACGTGGCGAATAACAATACGGAGAAGAAGTTGGCTTAGACTGGGGCGAGAAGCCTCTGCGAGGCTGAGACTCTTGGACTCGCGTGTTATGTCTCTCATTTCGTCTCTCGCGTATATTCACAGCTCTCCTGGTCTCGCGGGCCCCTCCGCGTCTCTCCTCTATTCCGGTCAATGTGTCAAGCTGGCCTGTGCTTTCCACAATTAATCTTTCTTACTACATAATATATCGATCCTTATAGCTGTGTCTGGATCGCGTCCGGAGCGTTCGATCATTGTATCCAGCCAATGGAAATGCCATACAGGCCTTGAGAACAGATCATCGGGACATCACGGTCTATCAGGCTGGTGCCTGATAACAATTATTTCCCCGTGTCTTTCGTTTCAAGCTTCGAAGCTGGGCTGGTCTCTACGATTCGTCATGATAGATTTATCGATCCACACCTTTTAACATGGATCATCGAGCACAGAGCTTGTGGATTAGTTTGACCGTTTAACGTGGGGCTGATCGAAATCCTCTCCGACTGGTTCGAACATTTTATCAGGTCGAACAAGGGCATGTATTAGGCCGGTACCAGTACTCTCATCCTAGTTATTCAAGATGGACCGAGCTAGATTTCTCTACGAGCGCGCGCCCCCATCCGAGTCATCGAAATAGGATTGCCCTTTCTTTACACGACAGATCTTTAACTAGGGAATTAGGGGCTGGCACCTGCGTGCCACCTTTCTCCTGATATATGCCGATCAGGCTCTGCTCTATAATACGCAAGATGACGGCATAATGAGATAGCTTGTAAGATAGTCAGTAAGATCTGTTTTATTCTGTACAAAGAGTCGTCGGCGAGACGAACTCAATGGTCAGTTTGACCGAGCTATGTGTTGCATAAGGATGCTAGGGTAGCATCGAGATTCGACGAGGCTCGTTAATCGTTGCCTCGCTTCGAACCGAATAGCTCGTCGACGACTTTGACGGATCTTAAGGATTTCGGGAAGGAATTTACGCACAATGAAACAAGAGGTAGGGGCAGAAACAGAAGTAGGAGAACGTCGCGCGTTGTCGAGTCTTTCTAGTAAGCTTTACCGAGGAAACCGTATAGAAAGCTATTATTGTATGCCTTCAATCGACGTGCGTGTATTCCTGAAAGTATGTCTGTTGCGTATAGTTGCGTATGCCGCTTGTGTGTACGATTGTATAAAAAGGTAGCGTGTGTTTTGAAAGTGGATTAGCGATTGTTGCACGCGATTACGTGGCATTTCTAGGCCCGGGGCACGTTTGAACTTTTCCGATCGTCATATGGCGCTGTCTGTCTCTTTTTTGCCCAAATTGTGTTCAAAAGCTTTGGTGTTCGTAGACCTTTAAGCGTTTCTTCATTTTTCCAAATTATCATGCAAATACAGCGACATGGATAGGAAAGTGATACGGGAGCTTTTGATCGCACTTCTCGAGAAACGAGACCGACTACTGACAGTCTCTTGAGCCCAGTCAAGATCTATCGTATCTATCGTGTCTCTCTCTCTCTCTCTTTCTTTCCATGAATTTGTAAAAATCACCGAAAAGCAAAAAGTCGAATGTAAATTACTCCATTTGTGTAGGCACGCAGTGAAAGGGAAAATGTGTTGGGATGATAGAATAACGCAAATATTTGTACGCTTCCTATTTTGATTAACGTTTTATTTATGACTCGAAGGTAATAAAATTTTCATGACAAAGTATCCCATTGTATAAACTGAACTGAACCTAATCTATTTTTACAACGGGAATGGGTCTATACTTTAGAGAAATAAAAAAGCTGCTATAAATTTATACCACATTTTACAAGTCTTTATTATTAGGGAGGTACGAATATGTCGAAATGACACACCAAGTTTTCGTAACATTATGCGAGATAGTGCACGTTGTGTGGAATATATAATTCTCTACGGGAGAAGGCAATTGTTGTTGAGCCTCAAATCATTTATCGATATTAATTTAGGGCCATGCGTATTCATTAATCGAGTACGCTATCGAAGATTTTCAATTGTTTTTGGCTATACTTAAAGATGGATTAAACATTAGCTCCGAAAATTCGTCGAACAATGAAATGAAATAAGTAATGCGATCTCCTGTTTGATATGTTTTTAAGCCATGTAAATTTATTATAATGATTTTGATAATATACACAAGAAATTGATTAAATTATTTAAATTATTAAATTTACTTTGTGCTTTATCCAAGTAAATTATCCACTCATACATATATATATATATACGCATGTGTCATACAAATTGCGAATACGATTCGATTCATTTGTTCAAATAGCAATCACATGTTTGATATATCTTTAAGGTGCTGAATTGAATATATATATATATATATATATATATATATATAAGATCACCGTCGATGTTAATGAATTTTTGTAAAAGCGCAGCTATACCTTATACATTGTAATCATTTCACCTGATCTCAGTGTTGAAGCCAGGAATTGAATTTTACACTGATTCGCGCGCGCGTCCAACGTTATTCTTATTTTTTCTTTTATACGAAGGAAAAACGTGAACAATTCCTTAATTCGAACTTTCCGCTCAGTGGATAAGACTTATTACACTATTCCTCCCTTCACGAATATATGTATATTTCTCTCGCACGCACAATTACTTGGCTATTTAAGACTGTTCGTTTTATCATGTTTCTACTATGTGTACATAGTAGCAGAAAGTTCGAAGTTCGAGTGCAAGACTGCAATCGAAGAAAAACAATATCGATCTACAGTACGCCTCTTGTTGAATGCGATATTGTGTAGACTGTGCAGAAATAAGAATATTGTTTTCATTCGATGAGGTCTATTGTATTGTTTTGTCCCTCTCGATACAATTACGGTGCACGTTATGTGTGTTAAATGTTATTCGAGAGATACTTTGAGTGTAGCACGAAAGTGATGTCACACTTGTTAAAGCCTGAAAACTTTTACTCTGTGTGTGTGTGTGTGTGTGTGTGTGTGTGCTGCGTATTTTTTTTTTCTTCATTTTTCTTTAATTCATCGTTATTTATTCATCTCATCACGACTGGTTTGTCTAGTTCTTCCGAGCCCCCTCGAGGCTCGACCGGATCGAAGGATGCCATTTTTTTTATAATTACACTCGACGAATGAGCCCGTGCAGTTTCGTGTAACATCATTAAGCATTCGACGCATTGCATTAAGATTTTTCTCAGTATTTAATCGAGAGCCACTGCTTGCTGATCACAAAACTAACATTTTGCGCAGTCTGACAGTCGGATGTGAACTGGCTTTTTTAAATACTTCCTGTTATTCTTACAATTTGAGAAGTTTTTATGCTACCTATATACCTCTACCTTTACAATACACAATGGCAGAATATAATTACTTTTTACGTTAAAATAAAGAGACTTTTACATTTATTATATTATCCCGTTTAAGCTTCGTGAAAAGCTTTCGAGCACACAAATAATTGAAAGAAAAGATTATATAGAAAATGTACATGTATATATAGACGTAAGTAATGTAGAGAGACGATAGCGTGTTTATCAGTTTTAATGCTATTCAAATGATAGGCTATTGAGACACCAATGTTACGAGTTCTGTAAGGATTATCCTCTTTCTCATTAAATTATTGTATACACAGGTATTTAAGAAGAAGCTTAAACGAGAGGGAATAAAACGAACGAAGGAAAAATGATGAAAAGAACGATTTATCACGATGTCTCTGTACTATGGAGAGTACAGATGGATAGGTATACATTAATTTCACTGTGGCGTGAATTTGGCTTGAATATTTCAATAGAAGAGTCCTCGGAACGACGATAGGGATTGAAATAGAAAAAATGTACCTATATGTATTCCTCCCCCCCCCAATACTTTAGACTCTTACGCATCTTTAACTTTGACGTGGAGACAGACTGGCTGAGCAGACATTCTTGATTATACTTGACTTATATTCGATAAATAGCCTTGAGAACAGCTTTATATTGCTGTTACCAGCACGCGTCTATTACTTATCATCAATCCTTGAATCAGAGGCCAAAAGCGACTGAATTTCCATTTGTTTTAAACGACATTTTATCGAATTATTTTATCAAATTAATTGCAAGTGAAAGACTTGTCTGATTCTCACTTAAATTTCGCGAGTCAATTTACGGGATGTTTTGATCAAAGTGAACGCGATTGTTCATTAAGTTTCCGATCGAAAGAAAGAGGAAAACATTTGAAGGATGTTAAGCGATGAGGATGTGTCGTACCACTTCCGGTTGACCCTTTGAACGATGCATTTCTGATTTTTTCCGATAATTCATTAATTCCTCTTTGTAGTCTCAACGTGCGAATTTACGAACGCACAATCTCGTTCGCTCCAATTAAATCACCAGTACATTCTACACAGATTTTCTTAAATAACTGCACTTTTCGTTCATAAATAATGAGATATAATTTAATAAAAAAATAAGATACATAAATATATAGATAGGGTCAACGATGTATCATTATAGCAGAAAATATATTTGAACGTTTGATAAATTGCCGCATATAGGAGAAACGTTTGCTGTCGTAGAGTTTCCTTATCAAGCTAACCAGGTTTTCTGGCAGTGCTTGTCTTGGAGTTTATATTACGGTTGATCAGTTCAACGCGCGAGAGTGTTCAGAACAATCGTGAAACTCGCGTAGTTCCGTGGTAACCGCAGATTTTAGCCAAGTTTAATACTTTATAATTTAATTTATAATCATAAACGCGCGCATGCGCACACTTGTATAATAATTCTTAAATCCACACAATTTTTATTTAAATCAACCCATTTAATTTCTCTCTGCGCCAATTCACTCGATCGCCTTTACAAATTGATTCTGAAATTATCGATGAGATTGTACAGTGCAGGGAATTTGAAACTCGGATAGAAATTGCAAGATATTAATAAAGAAAACTTTGCTGTGCTACACATCTTATTTCGTGTCATTCATGTATGTTATTTGTATTTACTGGTCTCTCGTCATTCAGTTTGTCGCGTTGTGCGTTACCGACTTGTATCAAAGTGGAAGGTGTCATATAGTGAATAGACAAAGGTCGTTGTGGTCCTTGCTAACTTTATATTTGCAGCTCAAGGTCAACTCGGTGTACCAAATTTTCGTTAAAAGTAAGTATAATATCGATTGTCCACTCGAGGAGGATGGTCAAAGGATGAAGAAACGTTGTCGGAAAAAATATTACAGTGTATTCCACGCGAGAGACAAAGAAAAGAGTATAGGCACAATCGTAACGTACGTACATTATCAAGTCGTTATTAATATGTCAAAAGGTAATTTGAATATTAGAAAAAGTGTTGGTATATGCAACAGTTTCTTCTTATCGAGCAAAAAGGCGCCAAGAACTCCTCTATCTAAAATACAAGCCTCTCCCTACTATATATATATATATATATATATATATATACATATACATATACTGATGGTTTATCAAGCTCGTGTGTTTAAATCACGCATGCTTGATAAGATCCGGCTATCACGTGGCTTCTTTACAAAAAGATATGCAAGTTTGCTGGCACACTGCTTATTTAGTTATGCAACTCTGTTAAAATTCATACAACCACAGAAGATTATTCATTCGAAAAAGTCTGCATCAAAAGTGTACTCTTTAAATTACAATGCTATATACAGCGGTTTAAAAAATTGTACAATTGAAAATTTTGCTCGCTTTGGATTCTCCTTTATCGCGGACGATGCAGTAAGATAGTAAACACTTGTACAATTTTTTATTGCCATATATACATATATATATATATATATATATATATATATGCATATTGCATTCCTAAAGGCAGATAATTAATGAAGAATCGCTGGTGCACACACCGTGCCTGTGAGAGGAAATGAAAAAATCTCCGAGAAAACGCGCGCAGTGTTGGTAGAAAATTGCATGGACAAAAATTTCGATCGTTGGATCGTTTCTGATAAGACTCTGTCTCGTGGCGCATGCCAAAATTGCAGTTGAAGAGAGAGGCGAGTAATAATTAAATGAAAGACACACACGGAGGGAGAATTTAACGGGTCCCCTCGATGAGGAGGGGAACGATGTAGGTACTGCGATTAAGGCTCGCGTAAAATAATTGAGAATGCAGAATAAATATGAGAAATATATATATATACATGTACTATACATATATAGCGGGGGCGATCAATGATCTCGAGAGTAGAGCACTGACGTCCAGCGATCGAGTTGGAGAGAGAATTGGCCGTGGGCGCGAGCGTTCGGTTTGCTCCTGGCGATTTTCCGGGTTACGTCTGGATGGATATGGTTGGGGAGGAGGAGGAGGAGGAGGGGGTTTTGGCACGTGCGCGTTCGACGCTGGGGCTGGGCGTCGCGCGCGTATGTATAGTCTCGGCGTCGGGACGCTTCGCGAGACGCTCTAGTCTCGGATCGTGCCCCGCCCGTGGTGAATTATTTTTAAACCGGAAGAGCGAGAGAGCGCCCTACCCCGTGACTCTTGGACCCGCAATTTTCGCATTCCGGACGCATGAATCGTGTGAACGGGTGGTACAGAGAGCTCTGGAGAAAGAGCCCCGGCTGGAGAGCAGATCCGGGCGATCGCATCTCTTCCACGAGTAATCCTTTGCCACTCTACACCCATACAATCTGTGAATGGTGAATGTCTCTTTCTGCAGTGCTCGACTGTGCCTGACTGCATGTGTGTTGTACATGCCTGTGCGTGCGTGCGTGCATGCGTGCGCGTGTCTCTCCGTGCGAACGACGACGACGACGACGACGACGACGACGACGAAGACGACGACGACGACAACGCGGACGAGGGACCGAGGGAAGTGGTCTGCCTTACCGACCGGGGGACCATCGTCGTCGTCCCCGTTCCATTCTCCCCGATCAGCTGATCGCGCCGCCAGGAACGCCTAATGTTTCTTGCCTCGACTCTACTTGGCCGGATTTTCATAGGTACGTGCCCTCTTGTACAGTACGTCGCGATCGGACTGAAACAATTTGTCCACTTCTTCCTCTCTCTCTCTCTCTCTCTCTCTTAATTGTTATTTTCCTCCTATAGAGACCTTGCACACCAACACAATGACAGTGAGATAAGAATGTATATTAGTGTATATGCATACTATCAGCGCAAACTATCGGTCAATTTTCGCAGTTTTTCAGTGTAATTTATTTATACGTATACAGTTATACATTGACACTTCGCTATCATTGTGTTGGTGTGCACGGTCTCTATAGCTAAGCAAAATTTTGCTACGTATGTGCATGGTAAAAGTTGATGTATTTCACGCGAATAATCCAGACCTTTTTCTATTTTTGTCAAGAGAAGGATGAGTCGGATTCAATGTTTGCGCGATCTAGCAGTGATCATCTCTCGAGTTAGCGAGGTTTTAATTATTGCAAAATATATCATTGTACCTTTTATCACTCTTAATTGAGATATATTATAATTTATGAGGCAAGTGTCGCGCGCGAAGAGAAGATTGCACCTCTTGTTTGATAAGAGGGTTCTCGTGCCTCAATTCACCGCTTCACCAAGCGCGTATACGTTTCCTCGTTCATTTCAATAATGTCATGTAATTAATGTTGCTGCACCTTTTTTCAAAAGATTATTCACCATGGGCGTAATTTTTAATTTTTAATAAGAGCCAGAAAAACTCGACCGCGTGAATCTGTTCCCTCGTCACTCTCTTTAACAGGTGACTGTACGACGCGCGATTCCTCATCTGAAAAATAAGCTTCCTCTCGATTATTATAAAACTCTATACTCATCCTTATAGTGTGACTTTCCAAGTTTGAACGAGGTTTTCGATTTGCATCCGTATAATTTTCTCCATCGGCAAAAAAGTACAAGCTATATACGAGCGAGTTATCGCGTGTAAATCAGTGAATATTTTTTGTTCGATACGAAAGGTTTTTCATTAATTCTTCTCCTCGTAATTTATCCGAAGCGACGCGACGCGGTGTTATAACATCGACCGTGGTCGCGTTAAATAGGCCAAGAAGAAAATTTCACTTGTTAATCGAAAAACTCTAAGGTAAATATACGTGTGTACTACATGTGAGACGCGTGTTCTGCACATAACAACACGTGGATTAATTAGAATACAAGGCGAATACAATATTTGTTTATTATTCGGGTTCAAGAGATCGAGCGTTGACTTTGTGCCGGACGCGTGTGACGAGCTGGAAAAATGTCGTTGGGAAATTTATTTTTGGAATCGATCGTGTGTGCGCGCGCGCGCGCGCGCTACTCCATTTTCCAAATCACTCAAATATTTTCGTGCATTACTGTTATAACCACTGGTCGGTGTTACATACTTACGGTGAACGGAGATTGCATAGGAGATCTCGCAGTGATACGAGTATTTGCACGAGGGTTGTCGAAAGGAGAGAATTATACGGAGCGCTCTCTCTCTCTCTCTCTCTCTCTCTCTCTCGGTAATTTAAGAGGTCTAGGAGAAAATGGTAAATTTCTGGAGGAAAACTAGAAAGGCGCGCCTCCCCTCCCCCCCCCCCTTCCCCCTGTATATATATATATATATATATACCTAGTTGACCAATTTCATGGGCAATAGAAGGGTTTCGACACTTTTTACGAGTACGCACGTCCGAAATCCAAAACCGTTCAGTCGCACAGCCATTCGGCTCGAATTGTGAAACAATTACGTGCACTTGAGCAAGATATTCCAGTAACTATTAAGAATAGTCGACACGAGGCTCGCTCGTATTGTCCAATGACATTTTTTGTTTCAGAACAAATTTTCAAAAACCATTGACAAGTTTACAAATGTCATATACATATATACTCCCTCATCCCTTCTTACGGTCTTTAATTATCATGAACCTCTCGCGTGTAGATATTGCACACCGTGGTTAATATCTCCTATTAAAATATTAATCGAATCCACTAGAAATGTTCTCTGACTCATCATCTCATAGAATGGGAAAATAATGGAATAGCAAATTAGTGGCACGAATAGATCGAAATATCGATGTAATTCTAAACCTATCCTATATATCTATATGTATAGTTCTACGTGGTATATCAATATGCCAATACCACGAGATAACACACACAGCACAGCAAGTTCGATATATAAATAATAAGTGGAAAATTGTCAGAGCGTTGAAAGTACAGCTACTATATGAAAATGGAAAGATTGATTGCAATGAAAATTTTCGCTGGGATAGAAATATAAGTTTGCTGCAAAGAATTTCATTTCTTTGCAAATCGAATCGTCTGATTTTTTTATTCGCAAAATGTGCGATAAGGTATGCGCTATACGAGTGTATACGATCAAATTATCAGCTTTGAAACTTCTCGTACACACGCGCAAATATATATTATAGAATAAAGATGATCCAAGGAAGAACGTATAATAAATTTAAAAAATGGTTTCATTATATCACGTATCGGGTAATCGATACATAAATTGGGATTTGCGAGAGAGATATATATGTATATAATCTAATCCCCGATTAATTTATTGCAATATAAATCCGTTTAGAGACAGTTGGAGGAGAATTCTGTACACCACAAGATTTTGACCAAGCTATAAAGCGAAACAGCAAGCATGGGAGTTTGATATTTCAATGAAATTGCTCGAGTTGTTGCGTTGCGAAAATAAGAGTTGGAGAGCGCGTGTGATACGTTCGCGCTCGCCTTGTGTTAGGAAGGATGCTTTTTTACAGAGTGAGATAATTTCGTGTCTGGAGGATATAGGAAAGCGATCGGTGATGAATCGGGTGGTCGTGGTCGTCGATCGTTGGAAGAATGGGATGGAGCGAGTCTCTCTCGAGCAATCATTTTCTTGCCGTGTAATTCGCTTAAAAGCCGAAACTTTCTCCATCATCGACAACAGCCTATTCCATAGCTTCGGCAATGTCGATGAGAAATTCCTCTCCTTTTCTTTCTTTCGATGGGGCGTCACGGACTCCTCCCTCTCTCTTTCACCCTAACTCGCGTACATACCAGTCGTAACCGAGACGCTCCTTAGGCGTTGCAAGCAAATATTACGTCAAGTTGCTTCTGAACGATTGCACATTTTTCAATCATCAATTGCGTCGCGCGCGCCAAAATGTATATATATATGCGTATGTGTGTATAGTCTCTTCTGAATAAATGAGAAAAAGAAAAAAAGAATGTTAAATTGCCTCACACACACATTCCATTTTTCCCACCGCTGATCCATTGTTTTTCTTCGAAAAGGTCCTTGAATCGTCAGAAATCACTGGCTGTCCAAATATTTCAACCGTCCCCCCCCCCCCCCCATCCAGTTATCGTACGTATATTTCTGCTGGCGGTGGGATGCAACATTCCCGGCAATTCATTAGGCGACTTATCCTCGTTGCTCGCCTCGTTATTAATCGCTTTCGACGAGATTTAGGATTATATGGTTTCTAAAACGACGACAAAAAAAAAAAAAAGGAAAGAATCTTGCCAAACGCGATTATTCATGATCCTTTCGCGTATTTTTCGTGGAACTGTAAAGCAAAATTATGAATCCACGTAATAGTATTCGTCCCTGGGTTATTAAAGCATTGTGCAATCAAATGAACCGTTTTGCAAGTACAAAAGTGAACTCGCGTTGCATTATTTGCATTGGTTGTAGCGCAGACACGAGCGGTAATTGTGGTATAAATAGTTTCTTATCGTACTTTACGAAAAATCACGAAAATTCTCTGCACTCGCGACAATCATTTAAACTCGTGATTTTTTATCGAGCCTATGCGTTTCTTGCAAGATTTATTCATTTTTATTTCTTCCACTTACAGTTAATAGGGCTTTTCTTTTCAATGTAATGTAATTTTGTAATAATTGTAGTAAACTCTGGTATATATATATATATATATATATATATAAAGTATCAAATTTGTTTTAGTTTATTTGTACTTTTTAAGTATTTCAATACTGAAATTTTGTTGAATAAATGTCAGAAAGTGCATATACGTACAGAGCTTTAACGACAAGTGCAGCGAGAGTGGAGGAAAGAAAAGCGAAGGTCTCTGTGTGCATACGCCGTAGATATACTTTAGTGATCGTCAGACTAAGTTTTTAGCCACCATGCAAGAGGTCTCAACACTGTCTCCATCTCTTTTATTCCTTCAACTTGAACGTCGCGTTTCTGTGACATTGATACTTTAGTGCCACAATCATTCGGAGACATTAGAGCGCGTTAAAAAAATTCAAAGTAATCCTTATCCCTCCTCGGCTTTCGTCCGAGGCGAAGAAAACATTGTTTCTTTTGTTTTGAACGTACGTTGCGTGTTGTATACAATGCCGACAGATTATCACTCGTTTGAGAGTCTATATTACGAAAATTTAAGCTAAAGGCTCCAGAATGGAAAGAAACGATTGCAATGATAAGAAAACGCAAAGTGCTAAAATGTTTTCTCCTCTTTGCCTTGGATTCCGGAAGTTTGCTCCTACATTTATCCATGCACCAATAATTCTCTACAACTACTCAACAATGCAATGGGGAAGCAAGTACTTGCAGTCCTCTTGACAAATACGTCTTTCAAGTGTTTCGAGAGTGTTGTAAGAAAAAGTTAGCATTGGTTTTGGACCAAAGGTCATTTACCAAATATGCTTTCTTTCAATACTTCCCGTGGATTTGTGTATATGAAACTTTGCAAGGGTTCGGAAAAAAACAATGAAGAAACGAACGAAAAGAAGAAAGAAAAGAAAAAAGAAACTGGAAAATGTCTCGGCTCCAGTTTCGCCATGGAATTTGAGAAATACACTTTACTTGGAGATCCTTCGAGAGTATTTTTGTATTCGTCCTATAGATGGAGGCAGGGGTAGCGAAAGCTTGCGCAAACCATCGAATATGAAATGGATAAATTTAAAGGAATTGATGAATAAATATAGAGGTATATTAAAGAAGGACAGAGGTGAGAGATGGATAGTCTGGCTCGCGCGTATCGATGGGTATATATATAGTGATGATTTTGGGCAGACGTTTTCTAGGGTGTGTGAGCGTGTGTGTCACGAGCAGTGAAATAGTGATATTTAATAGTGTACACGTATGAAGTTGGTGGAGCGTACGAGAGAGAAACCAGTGAGTATATGAAATCGGGCAGGGGCCCGGGCAGGGAGCGATATCGCCAACACACGTTCCTTTGGCTTGTGCAACGTATCGCGTCGCACGCTCGATTTTCTGACGCTAGCTCATGTCACACGTACGTACACAGTAGGAAACATACATATATGTAGGTGAACTAGTGGGCCAAGGCCGAGATCCTCCGTGATACTCGCCTGCCAACTGCCAACCTGCTTTGTAAACCTTCTCGCTTGCCTGTGTGTGACCGATCTACTTTTGTCAATTTCCATTCCGCCTCTCTCACACACACAATATATATATATATATGTTCGCAACTTTGGTCTCATTCCTCTCAATTCTTAATACACCAACGATCATTCATTCATTTCCTTAAGAATATTGATTCTTGCCTTCTTCCTGCACATATACGCACGTATATGTTTTACAATTTAATCATATACATGTAACAATAAAACTTGATTCGTTCCTTCGAAATAAAGTTCAAGAGGAAACTTTGCAAATATATAATAAAAAAATTGATTACATCTCAGCACATATTCTTGCATCGACTACTGACCAGTTTCATATCCAAACGTGAAAGGAATAAAAGTCAGATATACATATAATATGTATAATAATGAACTATGGGAGTTAGGCAGCGTCTAGCATAATTTCTTTTATAGGAAAAATACAGTGCCATCGTTTGGTTCCTAAATTATAGAGAGGTATACGTGTTAAATAGTCTCGAGCCATGTGTGTGACGGAAAGGATGGATCGCGCGCGCGCGCGCGACCGACCGACCGATCGAGGTTTCTTTTATTTTCTTATTGAAGAGAGAAGTCGCGCCACTCGCCTACGGGCCGACCCGATGCGCGTCCGCATGCACTACGACGAATAGCCCACAGGGTATCGCATCTTCCAAGAATCCGCTCGATGAAGAAATGTTCAGATTTATTGGCCAGGGTGTGCGTGCATGCCTATATCCTCTATATATATATAGGAATTTCGCTCTCTAAGCTTCAACAGCGCCCTCTCTCTGCCATTAATTTTTCTTATTCCTCTTAATCTTCCGTCAGTTTTAACACTTTAACGACCGCAACCTTCATTTCACTGCAATTCGGATTAACGTTTGCGTGTTCATTCAACGACGCTGCAATCGGCTGAAAAAAGCCTGAATGATTCGCAATATACAATACGACGAATTGCGAAAGCAGATCACGGAAACATTGTCGTTTGTCGGAAAAATAAAACTAACGTTAACTCTTCGTGGAATATATCCCCCCCCCCCCCCCCGCCCTCCTAATGTTTCTTACACACAAATTGTCATTCGTTATATTGATTTACATAATAACTTTATTGAATTTTAGATGACAATTCGCGATCCTAGCCTATATGGTCCCCCGCGCACAGTGGAACAATATATCAATCTTTTTTAATTTGATTAGTGTCAATTGGCCGAATGGAGAAGAAAAGTTTTTCAGGAGAAACGATCGAGGCTGCAGTTTTATCGGAACACGAGACTTTTATGCTAAACTCGTTTAAAATGGCAAAATATATTGCCTGTCGGACGTATTATCGGTCACTGTTAAAGTCATTTGTAGGTTAGTTGCATTTATACCATAATTATTATTCCATTTCTAATTTCCTATATCGAGTTATTTATTATATATAAGGTTTGGAAGAGTGAGCTAAAAAATAATTATTTCATTCGAACATATAGCGATGCACTAGAACAGTCTCGATAAAATTAATTATTGGATATGAATAAACTTTAATCGAAATGAGAATTCGATTCGATCTGATTGAAAGCACTTATTATTTGTTCGATCAATTATTCGATCACGAAAAATTAAGCTAATAAACTGAGTGACTTTATTGCAGGCCCTATTGTCTATGAAATGATTTAATTTTTTGTTTCCCCATACTCTATCTGTACATTAAAAATTTCAGTCAAGAATATATTAAGTACGCGAAGACATAGGTGCTTTTATCTCTATCAGTAACTATATAAATATATATATATATATATATATATAGACGTATAAACATTTCTTATAAGGTCCGTTGCTATCCTGTTTATTATTCAATTCCATGTTCTGGGTCGTTTGACTTATTGTTGGAATTCTGTGCACATATATAGAGACTGCACTATATAAATAGAATTCGACGATTCGACAAATAATTAATCGGTTTTAAGGAATTTCTAAGGACATTTTTGACAGACTAGACAAAATAAATCTATATAGACAATTATTATATCTTGTTATTTGGTAAACTTGACGAGATTATGCATCGCATAAGTAAAAGACTTGGTCCATGTGCACATGACTATTCTTTATTTATTATTTATTGATCTGGATTTTACAATGAGTATTCAAGTCACATATTTTCACCAGGTTTTCCTTGTAGCGTTGAATATCGTTGACTTAATCGATTTTAATGTGCAGTAAAGCTTTCAATGCGCGAACTTGGAAGGCGAGACGCTATGAATGCAGAATCAATGCAATTATTCCAATCTTTAAAGTTTTTGATTGCAAAGAGTGATTGATTTAGGGGGAAACCCTTGGTAAAGCTTGGCATGATTAAACGAGCTACGTTGTGTTCCCTAGAGAGAGAGAGAGAGAGAGAGAGAGAGAGAGAGAGAGAGAGAGAGAGAGAGGGAGAAATTTCTCCCAATCACACTTATCATATATTTCTATGTTAATACCTATTTAGTACATATATGTACATATACTATATTACTTATTATTTATCGAGAGAAATGATACCTAGCTGAGTATGCGATTTTACGGAACGACCTTGAAAATATCTTTAAACCATAGTGTTAAGATATTTTATATAGAAAACACCTGGCGTTTGTCATATACGGTAGTAAAATAATTACGAGATTCATTGCTACATATAATAAATCGTAAAATCCCTAAAACGACCTCGAACATTCTTCTCAAACGACATTGAAAGCATTTTCTGTATTAAACACCTGACACACATACTAAAGTGTATTATAACTTCTCTCTATAGGGATTTCTTGATGCAACTTTTGAACCTAATATTTATCTCTTCGACCAATCATTGTATTATATTTCTAATCTCTATTATGTAAGCGATTACAAGCATTCCAATCTATTACATTTAAAAGCCATCAAACTCAAAATTTATAAATACGTGTGTATACACACAGTTTATTATGTCGGGAATGAGAGTTTAACTCGTGCCTTTTTTTTTTTCATTTTTTTTTTCAGATAAATCCTGTCCCGTTACCATTGATTTTTTTGGATACACAGTTATTTTCTAAAAGAGGGGAGGGAGGATGGAGAGAAGAAAAAGACAAATACTGCTTACAGGAAGAGTTTTATGAATTGTGCAATGAACAAAAACTTAAGGCTAAAATACTAAAGCATAATTGGTGTTGCTTGAAAAAAGTGCTGTTTTAAAAGCTAGGTTGCATCCTCTGTGATGATTTAAGTTTCAGCCTGTGCTGCTTTATAGATAATAATTCACGTAGGAGAAGCTGGATATATAAATAACTGAAATATCTCCAAGTACGTAATGAAATTATTGTCTTTTAAGACAAGTATCAGTTTCTTGAGCAATGATTTATAGATCATCGACTAATGACGATTTTTAATGAGATGTGTAAAAGATGTACGTATAGGTAATATCTGTAAGGCTACACATGAAATTTTTTATTAATAATAAATTAAAATTAGCAAAGAGCTGCTGCACATGCCTACTGATTGCATACGAAATTGCAAATGTTAATTCTGTAAAACTTGTTGTACATTTCCATCCCGTACAAAGTATTACAAGAGCCAGTAAAATTCAATCATTGTGACACATAAAACGTCATTAGAAGTGTATTACAATCGTGTCGAGGAATTTATTCAAATAGCCATTTCCAGCAGCAGCAATTATATGGAATCATATAATTAACCGATAGTAATAAGAGCAATAACGCAAACATCGTTACTTTACATGCATAATTAATTGGTAAGAAAGAAATTTGTAACTCGTATTAAAAAAATTCTGATAAATATTAATAATTGGATGAACTTTATCTTTATGCTGCTGGTACATGTGGATGCCAGCTGGTTAACGGTATATGTTTTTTCTCTTTGACACGCAGGGAATATATTTCAATAATAGGGTTTAGATATCGAGTTGCAATTTTTTAGCATAGTGCTTCGTATATGTGTATATATATATATATATAATACAGATGGGAGAAAAAAAGAATTATTCGAATTTTTTTCTCCTCCAAATAATTTATTCGTAAGGCAAAGTTCGCACCTCCGCACAGCTCATCCGTCCGTCCGCGTCCCTCCCTCTCTTCTATACGGTAATTAATTATTCCTTATTACCAAATTCACAGGAGCCCGGAAATCGATCAAAGCTTATAAAGAACATTTTGCATATTAGGAGTCGATCGAGAGTATCCTATGGTACTTTGGATATACCATCGAAATTTACCAAGGAGATTAATAAGAGATTCGTGGAATTAAAACGGTGATTACCTATATATTTAAATTCGAGTGTGGGGTCGTCTGGCCTTATGGATCTTTAATTGTTAATTGTCTCTTCAGCTGCGCGATAGGCCTTTATTTTGTAGGACGAATCGTTCAAACATATATTCATTCGTGCGCGTGCAATTTTCTTTAACACCCCGAGAAAAAGTTTGGTATTTCGTCAGTCGATTAGCTCCCGATGGAATCTCTCTCACGCGAAACGTTAAAAATTCTAATGAGCAATTTTTGGTTTGACGCGTAAATCAACCTGAGAGAAAGTCTGTCTTATCGTTGAATGGACTGTAAGGTTGATCGATTTTGCAATTGACCAGTGCCAGGGAGAGAGAGAGAGAGAGAGAGAGAGAGAGATTGGGACTTGTGTGTGTGTGTGTGGCTTCAGAAGAAAGATGCATAATTCAATTTTTACCACTCCCCCTCCTCAACCCCCTCTACTATTTTGTAGGAGTTACGAGTATCTTCTAGCTCCCCTATTTTGATGAAATATTACAACCCCTCTCAATAAAATATTCCACATGGCAAACCTATCTCTCCACTCAAAACATTCCAAATTCCACCGAATTGCATGCAAAACTATATATATATATATATGTATATGTTCGACCGATACTCAGTCAATATTGCGAGGCTTGATGATGAAAGCAAAATAAACAAGCACAACTGCGAGTTTAGCATTTTTCATGAAAATAATACAATCATGTGATATAACGAATCCTTGCTATTAAAACTATCGAGAGAAGTGGAAAATTTTGTAGCTACATTTTTAAAGAGGAAAAAATTATCAAAACAGGTATTTGGTATGGAGAAAAAAAATGTGCAAAGCTAACGTTGTGCCTGCGGTCGACTGTTCGTTCTACCTGTTGTCGAGGAAAAAAGAAAAAATAAAAGAAAGAGAGAGAGAGAGAGAGAGAGAGAAGTATAGGTGCAGTTTGGTAACTTTTGGTTGAGTCAGCAGGATGCGAGTTTTTTTTTTCCTTTTTTTTTCTTGTAGATTTGTTTTTAATTCATACAAGCAGCAGCTACAGCTGAGATGGGGAATCTCCGTGGCAGCGCGTTCTCGGACTGCAAAGGACTCTGCCTGCACAGTCTTGTCCGCCGCGAATGCCCCGCGCGTCTTATTCTTTCCCGGAATCCTTGCACGACGACGATACGCGAGACGATCCTCGGGAATATCGCGAGCAATGCTGATGATAGATGCATGGACGAATCAGCAGCTGCTTGCGCTTGTCTCTCGCATTGACCTTGAAACGTACGTCCTTCGGACATGAGTCGTAGATGCCTCGTTTGGTCCACTATTCCGCTTAAAGACCAGAGACAGCTCCGAGACCGCACCAGCACCTCGAGGAGAGAGACTCATCTCGAGAGCGCGCGCGTTCGGCCGACCGATCCTTGTGCACGAACGATTCGATTGGCGTACACATGCACATGCACAATCAAATGTATATAGATATTTATTATACTTGTACTCGTACATGTATACACGCGTGCACGCGTAGAATTCAAAGCGACATAAATTCTTCTTTGTTTGATTTTTCTTTCGACTTTTGAAGAATCTAAACCTCTATATGATGCTTTGGTGGAGCATCCTTCGAAGCTTTCGCGCTCGCTGTAAGAGAGTGAGAGAGGAAAAGATATTTTGAGAATGGATAAAAAAAGGTGGTATATAGGGGGGCTATATAGAGCAGCTATACGGGAGAATTGTCGCGATTAATTTAATCGAATGAAAATATTCGGATAGCTTGTATATATGTATAGTATTTTCATTGGAAGAGGCTATAGCTATCGCAACTGCGAGTATATCTGCATGCATGATGGCTAATTGTATTTCCTATATATAAACATTTAGCTTCTCTCAGTTTCTGGATGTGACAATATCGCGAAAAAGAAATTAACGCTGTTATCTTTCTTTTGAATTGGCACGTCTGGACGCGCCAAGTATAACTTTTCTGCTGCTTATCACTCGCGCGGAAGACTTTGACGATTTTACAAGCTAGTATAAGGTTATAGTATAAATAAAGTTAAATTCTTTCGATCAAAGTGCATTTTTTAAGGTTGCGCTCTCTCTCTCTCTCTCTCTCCCTCTCTATGCATGCGTAGAAAAATAAAGCAGCGTATATACGACGAATGTTCGCACTCTATATCGCTTACGTTGATTCTCGTAAAAAGTAAATTGTGCGATGGATGCGCTGCAGCGATGAGATGGAAAAAATAGTGGAACGCGCAAGGATGAGAGACTAAGTTGTATGCGGCGCGGGCGGGCGGAGGCGCCTTTGAAAGAATCCTGTTCCTCAATTCCATTCAATAATTTACCTATATATCATCGCTTTGCTTTATAGCATATAGACATATGGCAGCTGCACGTATTCTCTATGTATATATGTATACTATATGACATAACGAGAAAAATCAGTAATCTCCATATTACTATGTTTAATTCCTATAGTGATTATTCTAATATCGAAATGACGTTCAATTAAATCTCATTTCTGTCGCGTTATTACTCTTTCAGTCTTATACGTTCTTGGAATATATTTTGCATTAAGTTATTTTTTTAAGACAGACTTTTGTTTATCGATGCTCAGACGTATACGTTAATTGCATCACGATTACGCACGTAAGTTTTTTCGCGTCTTTAGTCCCCCACATGCTCTTCCACGTGCACTTCCCGCTCACAAACACGCGCACACACGCGCATTCTGTCGTGCCGCTGTACATACACATTCTTAATCGAGGCTTACGCGCGAGCGCCTCTTGTATACGCCTATATACGTACTACACTCTCTCGCGTATACGCCGCGGTTTAATAATTTGTATGGGGCTGCATGTGTCGCGCGCGGAAATCCGGTGAATATATATATATAGCGAAGGGATAGCTGAAAAGTCGCGTCGAGATAGCACGATATTTCTTATCGTGCCTATATATAGTATATTATACATTAGCCTAATTGATATTGTGCAACGTCAACTAATTATACCCCGGTCTAGCTGCTGACGCACACTACTTTTCCAAATTATATGAAAATTTTCTCTTCCCTAATTATACAGTAACCCCCCTTGTATATCTTGGATTAAAGTTCCCCTATATTGCTAGGTATACGAATGATATACAGGATTCTACTACCGAGGACCTATACGTACATTAAGCGCTATATATTTATCACAATTAAATTATCTTTTAAACCACATGTAGCAGGTACGATTATTCTTTTCTCTTCAAATATCTCATCTTGGAATGTAAATTGCTATACCTATATATACATTAACTTTTGAAATATGGTGTGCTCTATAAAAAACACAGAACATATATTTTATTACTAGAGAAACGAGTGAGTTTCTTTGTTCGTTCAATTAATCCTATAGTGGAAATTCGAGGGCATGCACGCAACACCCTCTACGTAGCACCGCGTTTAATTTAAAACTTGAGAAATAGCAATTAAACGTTAATTCTCTCGATTGGTCATTATCGTCTCGTTATATACGCGCGCACACACACACACACACACATATATATATATATATATGTATAGATATACGTATAGCAGAAGAGTAATGGCATGTGTCCCCTCGAGCGATTAATCATCGATTCCAATTTAGAGAATTATTGACAAATGCGCGTGCGCGCGCGCACATGGAGAAACGGAAGTATTAGTATGACAGGATTTTTTGTTCCTTGCTTACGTTCATTTCTTTCTTGTCCAGTCTCTCTTTTTTCCGTTTCGTCGCTTTTAGTCAATATATGCATAAGCTTTTCCTGATAAAATATTTTAATGCGTCGGAATAAACGGGGTGCAGATCCAGTCGCGCGCGCGCGCGCGCGCACGCCTGACACATACTCAAAAAACGTAAATTTCTCATGCACCATTCCAGACACACGCTTCTTTATAAATCGACCGGCCGATCCATGAATGATCAAGCAATGCCACACTCCGCGTTACACGATGCATGCATGTCTCGCTCCCTATGTACTCTCGCGGCACACAGCAACTATATACATGTATATATATTGTATAGGAAAATAAAAAGGACAGAATTCTTCAACACCCGAAATAACACTTTGCTCGATCCTCATCCTATTGGAATCCATGCAAATACTACACCCACGCGACTGCACGTTGAATTTCTTTCTTTCTTCGGCATATAACGAAATGAACGATTCGCAATATATTCAGAGTACACTTTAATTGTTGCCTGATGTAATCACGGACACTGGTGATTTTCTTCATTATATTTAGATTCAGCCGCGTTACATTATATGTATAATATATTTATATATACATTGGGTTTGGCCCCCTGGAAAGAATTTTCATCGAGTACTCGCGCGAAGAAAAAAGAGGAACCTCATTTGTAAACGTCTGTGTATGTGGTAAAAATATAATTATGGTACCTACATGTGCAAATGTCGTCGGTCCTTTTCAAAAGATTTTTCGGTCAATTATTATTCATATACATTGAAAGATATCGCGCGTATATATCTCTACTTAATTCTTATGCTAATTGAGTATGATGAAAAAAATGAAGTAATATGAAGGAAACGGATGTAAATTACGTATCGTAAACGCGCCACGAGTCAATGACACTCGATGATTTAATAATATAGATTTTTTTATGATTGTCATCAATCCCTGCGCATACGTATTACGTCAAACTATAGCTGAGCGGGCCACGAGAGAGCGTTGTTTTTTTTTCTTTCATCTTTTTTCTCTTTCTCATAAAGTAGGAAATGAATCTATTAAATCATAAGGAAGTATCGGTTGTGAAAATTAATCAAGCACCACATGCGAAACTATTCGTACGGTACATCTGGATTTTGACCTTTGCGATAACCCGTTAAGGAACGTCGAAGCTAGGCCGAGGGAGAGAGAGAGAGAGAGAGAGTCCAGTTTCGGAGCTGAATTGTATTAATTAGTGATCGACTAGTCTCGCCTAGGGCATTATTTTATGGCCTCTCATTAAACTGAGGGAAACTCTGTGTTGAAAAATCTTTTACTTGAAAAACGTCACAGCATATGAAAATCGATCATAACGATAATAACATTGCAAAATGTATACAAAGTACAAATTTTCCTAATGATATATATGTATATAATTCTAGTTTATACACGTCCAACAGCATCGATTTAATAATATAATAATTTATCTTGCTTTTCAATGTCTTTCTTTTCTATAATTTTATACAGATTTTATTTTGCAGCAAATATACATGTACTTTATATATGTATATATATATATATATATTAGAGCCAGAGCTATAGAGAGTAGTGCTCGTAATGATCGATTGTGTGTAGTTTTATTGGTGTCGGTGGTATATAGAGAGGTGTGAATAAAAAGAACCTGAACTGTGTGTATGCGTGCCGTGGTATTACGTATACAAGTATCCAAGATGACGCGTAAAAATTTGAATTGGCCAGGAAAGTTCAAGGGAAACGACGATCGAGGTGCGCCACGGAAAAGTCAATCAAGTAGCTAGCGAGTAAATTGTTTTGATTTTTAAATTCTTGCAAGATATATATGCTTCCAATAGGTTTTGGAGCGATGATGTAGTTTGCTCGTGGTGCGCGCCTCCGCACACATCAGCTCAATTAATATCCATTGAAATCATTCTTATATGCATGACGATCGGCGTGTAACGATCTCCATATTTATATATACATATTTAAAACTGGATCACATCTGCAGCGAGATTCTTCATTTTCATGTTAATTGTAGATAGAAGAGAAAAGAAAAATATAGAATATATAGAAATTTAGAGCCGGATTGCCTCTTATTGCACGATCCTCGTTCTCTAGAGGCGGTCTTGTTGTTTTATACTATATATATATACACACAAAAAAAGCCAGGTCGCGACTCTTCGATTTCCAGACCAAAGAAAATTTACACGATTCGCGCATGGATATTCGCAATTTTTATCGTGAGAGAGCTGGAATTTCGTCAGAGTACGCGCGTACGGAATGAAAAAGATTTGGTTGCCCCATGCAACTCTTAAGAAGTAAGGCACCATACCTATACTAGCTATTATAATGAGTGAATCCTGCCGCGTTATCCCAAATACATACATTAAGGAGTATGTACGTATATACACAGCAGGACGAAAGAGGGACGCCTGCGTATACCTATACGTATTGAAATAACCAAATTTTTCGTAAATCAAAGTTCAAGGCTATACATGTCTACTGCAGTCATCGCGATGATTTTTTGCTTGACGTATAAGAAATAACCGATCAGTGTGCAGAGCCGGGGCAATAAGTTATTCTTATATTATTGAGAGTTCAAAGTATACACACTGAATAATGAGTGTTTTTATTTTTTTCTCCTTATCAAACCATTAGAATCAATACAATTTAGCGTTGAATATCGGTATGAGAAAAACTCGAATCGCGTATAGAATCTAAAGTGAGCTAGCGCATTCTAAGAGAGAATGTTTTTTTGTTTGTAAAATAAAAGGAACAATTTGCATCGGGTACTATAGGTGCATGAATAACAATTGTTCCCCTGACCTGTGCAACTATATTGTGCAGCTTCCACGGAAGGAAGCTGCAAAAAATTCACTCTCATAGAAACTCCTGACCCCTTAAAATATATATATATGTATATATACATATGCCTGTGTACGCACTTTTAAAAATAACAATTATCAGAACGAGGATAGCGTTTTCATTCTCTGCATGCAGTTGTGTCTCGTCATCAGACTAGATTTTTTAAGAAACTATTTTTTTGAAGAAGTGTGGAACGTTTTCGAATATGAAAAGGAAAATTTCGTACTAATAACATAATTCATATAAAAAATATATGATTTTTATTGTAGGCGCTCGCGTATGCAGATCGAGTCAGTAGGAAAACGTACGTTTATGCGAATGAATGTGTATATTTGATTCTGAAAATCTCTTTCTCGCGAGGAGCGCATTGAAAGCTGCATAAATGCTGCATATATCGCTATATAATAGCACTCTTAAAAATAAATTCAACAAAATAATTTCTGTCTCTTACGCAAATGCACTTTAATTCTAATTGATTCGTTCCACGCATCTGTTTCCTTATATCATGATTCGCCCCATTGATTAAGATGGTATATCTTTTTTTGCAAGATTCCGTCGACGCGTATATACCTTTGTTGCTTATGCAATGCTTTATATCAATTGCAATATAATTAATTTCCATTGTAAATTAATTGACAGAATTTGTTAATTAACATTGTTTAAACGAAGCTATAGAGCAGCGTCCATCGATTCGTCGTAAAATCTCTCTGATTGTACCGAACGGATCGAAATTTTCCATCCCTGTGATTGCAGCATGTAAATAAAACACTTCAGCCATGTACTGTCAATATATGCTAAGCTAAATTGTGTAATTGTAATAAATCGTTTATTTCATTGGGAAAATAATTTTTCAGACAAGTCGTTTTGTTGAAAGAAATAAAAAGTTGTGGACAAAAAGACTAAGGAAGAAATAGCAAAACCTTTTCCTCTCTCTGTTTACTATATAGAAATTACAAGGCAGCTTTAAATCACAACTCTAAAGAGCTGTCCCCCATATTGTCAGCTTCTATAAATAAAAGTCCTTTAAGGACAAGTAATTTTTAGTTATTCTATATAATCATTCATAATACAGCGTACGTAATTTACAAGGTGCATGCACACGCGCGTGCTCATCAGTTGACTCTCACGCCAAATCGATCGATGAATATACAGGGGGGGGAGCTGAAACATATAGGATTGTATATGAAATTTTCTACTTATTGGCATAAATTAACTCTCTACATTTGATAAATGTACACACATTCGCTTTTTAATCAAATCTTTCATACCCGCAGGTGTTTACTTGGCAAAGAATCGCTCAGGCTCTCGATTATGGTTGCTTATTTTAAAGATGCTCGCAACAATTAAAGTTTTTTGCTTGTCGTAGCAAGGATCAATGTGCTTTAAGAATATATATTATGAATTGCGGAATCGCAGGGGACAATTGTTTTTCTCTCTCCCTCTCTCTCTCTGTAACAAACGGTTGAGGGTCGAGAGCAGCATTGACGTTGGAGGAACGAAGCATTTCTAGAATACCAAAGAAACTAGTGAATTATGAATGATGCACAAATGCACGAAAAAACAAGTGTATACTTGCATGCGTAAAGTCTTACACGATTTTAGTCTCTGCGAGAAGCATTACTCTATACACGTGCCGCAGTAATAATGTCGAAAATTTGTGATAACAGTGGGGAAAAATCAATTTTGAACGCCGCGATAAATATGGATGTTGAGACGTATCGAGGTTTTAATAGTTATGTGTCAGTGAAATGAAATTATTATGCCAATTTGTGGAAAAAGATGAGAGGGATAATTTTTAACCAGATTAGAATCAGCGTTGCCAGCTCCGCCATTGTTGATTATACTACACTGAGAAAAATGTTTTCATCCAATTAACAGTTATTCGTGATATCAATAACTAAATTTATTGATATTATGAATAAATTAACAATCAATTCATTTTTCGTAATATTAATAAAATTAATTTAATAATATCACGAATAACTGTTAATTGGATGAAAATAAATGGGAACTTTTTCTCAGTGTACGGTGTACAGTGATGTCATTGATTCCAGAATGAAGCTTTTAGCAACAAAAATAAAGTTAACCGTTAGCCAGCAGCATTATTGAAAACTTGAAGGGAAGAGGTATATATCCCTTCCCTTCAAATTTTCTATACTGCTGCTGGTATTTTTGTTGCTAAAAGCTTGATTCTGGCATCACTGTACACCGTAGTATAATCAAAATGGCGGAGTTGGCAACGCTGATTAGAATACATTCGGTTCGTGCCATAAAGAAATTTCGAATAGGCTTTTCGGATAAATATCCGCTCGATATAGTTTTATTCACACATTTAAGATACTGAAGAGTATATATAGTAGAAAATTTAAAAAAAAAAAAAAAAAAGAAGAAGAAATCCATTAATTGTGGCATATAGAAATTTCACATTAAAGCCTTAATTATTCCAAAATCCGTGCTCACGCTCAATTTATAATAATATAATAAACGAATATATCGATCGGATTAAAAGACACATGCTGTGCAGTAAAGTTCGCACGAATGATCGACTCGTGCAATAATTTGGCCCTTGGAATCGATCGCAAAATGCGTCGTTCGCTCTCCAAGCTGATGGAAATTTACCACAAAATAATTCAAACTATATATATATATATATATACCTATACATATGCGCCATACGAAACCTTAACGGCTCTATAATGTATGCTAATTATATCCAAGATCTCAGATTGAATTCGGCACTACGAAACCCTACACGAGTTCAATTTCTAACGGAACCAATTAAAATTCACGAGATGAGATTTGCAATTTTTCCAAGTCTCGATCAAAAATCGACGTTATCCTGCTTTGATCATATAAGAGCCTCCGCATATTATCCGATGAGTTTAACGGAACGATTGAAGAAGTTAACAGTACGGTGTATAATCCCCTAAGAAAATTTAACAAGATTGGAGAAAATTCTGGAAACCTTTCACCAAAGAGACTATACTGCACATATATATGTAGCGCGAGTCGCATAAATTTCAGATTAAATAATGATGACAAATATTCCATTGTATCCGATGTTTTACATGGGGCTGTATAGCGCAATATCGGTTGTGATATTAAAGGTTGCTTTTGCGTCGGCAAAAAGCTCTCTTTTTTCTCCCTCTCAGTCACGCATGGGGCAAGGGTCGTATGTACGTGCGTCAGGACGTTTCGAGTCTGGTTTGGTTGATCGAGAGGATACGAAAAAGGATGCGGGGAAGAGGAAGAGGAATACGGAGGCTAAGGCTGAGGCTAAGGCTAAGGCGAAGGCAAAGACGAAGACGAAGTCGAAGAAAAAAGAAGTTGTGTGTGTGCGTGCGTGCGAGCGTGCGTGCGTGCGTGTTGTTGCTCCTTAGACACTACACGGTGTGTTGTATATAGCCGGGTGGATTGGTAGGGGGAAGGGGATGTGGGGGGATCGAGTAGAGGCGGTTCAGGCCTTTTCACCTACACAGTGTTAGGGAAAGTGTGCACGCACAGGCTGTCCACAGGTGGGAGGGATGCGTCGGTACCAATATGGCTGCTCGGTTAAAAGCAATGGACCGGCCTAACGCCTGTCAGTCCGCGAGTTGGCACGACGGCAGCACGTTCGAGCGCGCGCGCCCGCCCCACATATATATTCTCTCTTTTTTTTTTCTCCTTCCCCGTATTTTTTTTCCCATCCACGCACCTTTCTACTCTCCTCTATACTTTGCTCGATCCTCTTAGTCCCCTATTGAGAATATCTCTCGCGTGTCTCGCCGAATAATAAGTATATCCTTGTGGGAAAAGTCATCGAGAGGCAGGATCGAGATCTCGCGACGAAATCTCGAATCCCCGAGTTGAAAATTGCCGATTCAACGCGCGCGTGCTCCGCTCTACTCCGCTTCCTCGAAACTCGTTGTTTTTATCTTGCCGAACTTCCATTCGGGATCTACCACGATCTTCAGGGTTGTTTGTGACTTTTATAGTGCTCCAATTCTCCACTCGACGCTCTTCTCTTCTTCTTCTTCTCCCTCTTCTTCTTCTTCTTCTTCTGCTTCTTCTCCTCCTCTCGGTAGGTACTTATTTTTTCTCTCTCAATTATCATTGCTATTAATTGGCAGAATAGAATTTCTCTGCCACGTATACGAGAGACTACGCGTCGTAAATTGTGATCATCGCGTACACGCGCTTGCATGGTTACGTTCGTTGGAGTTTCAAGTATATTTGGATCGCTGCGGTAAAAGGAACGGTGCAGTGCATGGGTTTGGATTTTTCCTACATATATGTACTATATATAATATGTATACAATAGAAAATTGGATGAGGCAACGCGATCGATGATGCGACATCAGCCAATTGATTACAGCAGTGAACTTGGTGGGGAATGGATGGATGGAGGACCGTCTGGCCAATGATTTCCTTTTCTCCTTTTCCTTTCAGTGAATCACCGCGAGCACGCGAGCCGCTAATTTAATTTCGATTCACGTTCCACGCGTTCGCTACAGCCTGTGGGAGTGTTTAATGGACGTATTTATAGTCGTTAGGCCATCCTTATAATCCAAAGGAAGCCTTGAGAGTCATCGTCATCGCCGTCGTGGTCGTCGTCGTCGTCGTCGTCGTCGTCGTGGTAGTCGTGGTCGTTTCTCAATGCGTTTCGCGCGCGCGTCATGTGGCGTAGTTTTTGCCTATATATAAGCTACGTGTATGCCGTACATATATATAGCTCCCCTCAAACTTTGTCTCTCAAATATTCTTCGCTCCGCTGCCATTTCTTAATTTCCAGCAATTTTTTCCCCAATTCTATATGCAGGATTGCACACGCGGTAACATGCACCATTTCATTCTCGCCAATCCTTGAACGAACGATCCGTAAAAACGATAACGCTTTTAGAGACTCTCGCGAACAATCGGTCAAAGCCATTAACACGATTCTTGAAAGTAAAAGTCGTTTGAGCGTCGCGTCGATCGCGAGAGACTCGCAAACAGAATTACGAGAGGAATTTTCGTGAATGTCGGTCATAGCTGCTGGCGGAGATTTCAAACGGGACAGGGTATATTAACGATTCTCGAAAGTAAAAGTCCATTCGGTTGATACAATTAGTCGATAATAGCTTCTCGCGCGCGTCTTATTCGCCCGACAAAAAGGGCAAAAGAAAACAGAGCCAGAGCAGCGCAGCAGCTTTGAGGAATTTTGCTGATCCAATTAATAAATGCACTTTGCTCGTATGCGCACATGTGCGCGACTATATATATATATATATATATATATAGTTTCTTTTTATAATACAGGGTATAGACACATCGATATGCTACTCGAGAGTGAAAACTAATTGTTGCGAGATGATCAAGAAATTGTCAACAATTACAGGGAGTGAATAATTTCGTGCAATGTTATAATCTTTGGAAAGGGAGCCGTGGGGAGGGGAAGTTGTGCTTGTCACGACTGTGACACAAGTTTCAAAATAACCGAGAAACGATTCTCGAAAGCAAAAGTCGCGCGATTGGGCCAATAATCCTCCGCCGGCATTATTACTCGCGCAGAAAGGAAGTCTTGTGTATACCTATATAACAGAGCTGAGAGAAAATTCGATCGAACGAATGACTATGACACTGAGCACACGGTAAAAACCTTATTTCCAATTAGTACATGGATCAATGGAGAAATTAACATTATAATTGAGAGACTCGAAGAAAAATTAATTCTATCAACAGCCACTCGCGACGATCTATCATTATCCTTTGCATAAGAAATCGGCTCTGAAGAATTTGATTGAAGGAATAAATGTTGCTCATTATAAACTGCACGGTAAACCTTATAGAAACAAACAATTACACCAACGAATCTCGAAATGAAAATTCCATGGCAGGTTGAAAAAGATTATATGGTGAGAGAAATCTAGCTCTCTCTCTCTCTCTCTCTCTCTCTCCGATTACACGTATATAGCAAAGAGAATCATCAATCAGCTGATATATAGGAATTTGTCAAATGGATGGAATATATATATATATATATAAGAGGGGGGCTTGTCGCGGTGTCTCATAATTGACGCGGAGCTTTCAAACGGGACGGTCGATTGGTTCGATCGTTTGGTATTTTGTCTTTTCTACAGTCTCTTAGCCTAGCTTTTTCTTCGGTAACAATCGGATTGCGCAAATAACCATCAATGAGCCAACAACTGGCTATCGTAGCGTAAAACGCACGGGAGACGCAATCGTAAACTGTCCTCTATCTGTGCAGTGTGCATGTATTCGAGTCTCTCTCAGTCTCTCTGGTTCTCTATTTGTATATGCATATATAAACCCCTAAACAACTTATCGTCTCAATACCGCGTGAGCTTAAACAACTCGCGAAAGGCCACAAATCAATTTTCCTCCTTAAATTTCCTCACGCTAATATTTATATACAACAATGGTATTCAATTTCCACATTTCAAAAGTGTTCGACACTTTTCTCATCCTATAGACGTAGACTATCATTTGCCTAGAAATATAATCGGCAACTTTATTCCAACAAGCATCTCTATATAGGTATCGTCCCCATCACCCATCGCTATACAATAGACTGGAATTCCTCGTAAAACTACACTGCACAACAACAAGTCGGTGATTCAAATTTACTCGATGAATCTTTATGATTTTTTTCCAACGTGAAAACTAACGAGGAGGGCGAGAGAGCGCGAGAGAGACTCCTGTGATTCGAGCATTATATTTTTATATATATATATATATATATAACGAAGAGTAGAACTGGCCGAGAGAATGGAAAACAGGATGGAA
This sequence comes from Prorops nasuta, assembly GCF_024137725.1. Lineage (NCBI taxonomy): Eukaryota > Metazoa > Arthropoda > Insecta > Hymenoptera > Bethylidae > Prorops > Prorops nasuta. The sequence goes on from NW_027116892.1 coordinate 139,108, forward strand.
CGGTGAGAAACATTGAAAGGAGCAACTTGAAATTCTATATCACAATCGATCGTTGAGAATTTTTTCCTATACTGCGATAGATGCGTTCGCGCGCTCTCCTATGTCTGCATGGCTTACATAGTATTTATTTTCTACTGTAACACGCGGCTACATCCCCCCATCCCTCTTTCCCCTCGGTACACAATCCCCAACAGGCTTGATTCTATTTACATTAACAACCTGTAATTTCTCGATAATAACGAACAAAAAGTTTCAGCACGCAAAACGACGGTGTTATTGATGTTATTGATAATGCAAAAAATTCATTCGGAAAGTACGCTAAATTGCGTCACGCTTCTCATTAGTCAGACACCTTTTTCTACTCGCTTCGCTTTTTTCTCTCTCTCTCTCTCTCTCTCTCTCTCTTCTCTATAGATCGCTCTGTCTCAGCTTATCGATAATTGCTCAATAATCCTGGGAAATATTTCAAAATTGGAATTCAATTATCGTAAAAAACGACGATCGATAGTTTTCCGTTTGTTTGTTTTTTTTATAATCCAATGCAAAGAGTGAATAATAGAGCGATATCACTAAGAGCGTAAAGTTTTTCCTGAAATAAAAACTGTATCAATCATTCTTGCAAAAATGCCAAATGGAATTAACTTTTGACACGCCTCTGATCGATATATTAGCGTGTTAATCGATTGTTATAGTAGAAGCATTTGAAATATATATGATAAACAATATTTTAACATATACATCGCATATATATACTGATGAATTACTATACCTATATATTGGTTTGATGTAAAAAGTTTCGTTTAAAGATGTGGGGAATAAATATAAATGTGTATAGGGAGCTATGCACATATGTATATACCTACAGGATCGCGCCAACTTCTCGAACGAGCAAGATATTTCACTTGTGCAGTTGTGACACGTTGAGGAAGCGGTAAAATTGAAGGTGCGTGTGCGTGTGTGGGACTGCGTGGGCAACTCGTATACGAGACGATCTGTGTTGGTGGACGACGACCCTGAAGGTCACCGATCCTTTCTACTTCGCGATTCAGCAGTCGATGGACACGATGCCCTTCGGAAAAGCTATAGAATATGCAACGGGGCTCTCTCATGTGTCTGTGTACATATATATACGCTTCCTCAAAATCCGCTCTGCTCATTTTAATCGAGATAACTCGCAAATACATTAAAATTCCTTCGACCAAATGTAAAATCGACCGACTAAAATTGCAAAAGTCTATTCTCAAACCGATCACGTATCGAAAATATACGTCAAATAAGTTCTCGAGGCTCTTTGTCCATGATGCCAATTCGCGAAATTTGCTCATTAAACAAATCTCTATACTCGCGATTCATGAAAGAAATTTGTAATTCTCTCAATGACTCGATGAGAATTTTTAGAAATATTCTTTCGCGCGTATTTTTCTTTGCTTTCAGAACACGACGATCAATTTGAATGGAGGATGATGATGGATTTATTGAATGGAGTACATGGAGCGAGTTGTGTCCTCTTTAAATTATTTACAGGATATATGGATGTGCGCGAAGCCTCTGTCTTTAGAATACGGAGACTTTGCCCATTAAACTTTTTCAAACACACTGTTGATTTTAATCGAGAAGAGTCTGTACACGTGCGTGCGCGCACTGCGCACGCATAACTTTATCTACCTCCTTAAGAATCCTCGTCCGTATCATCAGAGCCCAGCACCGCAGCTTCTATATTTGAGAGAAAGCAAATAAAAGCCTCTATCGAAATTCCACTTGACAAAGCTTCCTTCTTTTATTTACATTTTTCTACCAATAAGTATCTATCCTTTCGTTTCGCAATAATTTCCATGAAAAACCGACCATCTTCTCGTGGACGACGAATCGCCCCTAGAGCTCTCTCTCTCTCTCTCTCTCTAATGGCAATTTTCAGGAAACCTCTGCAGGATAATCCTTTGCTCGTTCATTGTCATTCTCTAACGCGTAAACACTTGGGTCAAATTAACTTTGCATAAATTTTCAACAGTCAGAATCGGATGAATATGCGCGCGGCACGCGCGTCAACATTTGCTATTAGCTGGAAAACACTCGATGCATTTATATCGATTCGTCGTCGCCGCCGCCGCCGCATTCCGTGAGACTCTTTTTCCCTTGATTAGTGGAAAAATTCACAATCGGTAATTCCCGATTGTGTCCACGATGAATCTTATGCTTTATAGAACAGAGAATGAAAATAGCTAAGAACCACGAGCATGGATTCGCAGTTATATATAATAAAGGAAAACGTAATAAAACTATAGCGAAACGATCATCTAATTAATGATGAGTGAATCAAAATTAAAAGCTACTACGTTTCGTTAAAATGATGACATTAATTTTTCAATTTTCAGCCACAGACTGCTATTACGTGAGATTCGTTCCTGTTCGGTGGTTTTATGTTGATTACCTACTTGTGTGTTTTTATGTGTGTGTCAGTGAATTTTTAACGTTTTAAAGGTCTGGCGTGATGCATTTTTATGGGGGCGAGGTGGGGAGGATTTACGGTGTGTGTGTGCACGTATCCGTGTACAAAGGCTGCGCACAATCATGTAGTCATATAGTCATGGACATAGATATAGGCACAGAGATTTCAAGACAGGAGTTTAATATGCCAGAGATTATATAAGAGGATTCTCTCCCTCCTACTTTACTCTCGAGCTGCCATTAGTGCATTACAGCAGCTCTTGGAGAGTTGCAACTTGACGCAGTTATGCACTTTCCCCGTAGGCCGTAGTGCCTCAGAAGCAGGTTGGATGCTGGTTCCGCGGACCCGGGGCGATCACAATCCACAACGCTTTTCTCCAGCCCACTCTTTTCTCTTATTGCAAATGTAGCTGTGACAAGTCCAAAATTCCACCCCCCCCCCCCCCCCACAAAAGGGTCATCACACACATATGTATATGTGTGTGCAGAGTCTGGCACCTGAGATATATGCCCCATGGGTTGAAATATAGGGGAATTCATTTCTCTCTCTCTCTCTCTCTCTATTGGTGAGATATAAATATATATTTATTGTTGTTGAGGAGACGAACAATTGTTTGACACGTTTCCTCTGGTACGGCCGTCAAGTGTCTCGTTCGGTATATATGACTCTCCTGCGAGAAAAAACTCAACTATAGCAAACTGCAGTATACAGTACAGTATACTCGTTGCGAGTCAAATTATAGATTATGAAATTCGTTGTTTTTTTATCATTTATTTTTTACCCTCCACACGAAAGAAAATCTATCCTTAATTCGCTTCTTTCAATCTCTCATGAAAAGTTGGTATCTTTAGATAAATTTGCAATTGCATGGTCTATTTTTATTAGCCCACTATCGCTACTGTAGTGTTTACCGCGTACGTGTATATATATATAAATGCGATTTTCCGGTCCCTGCCGACTTTGCACTCAGTGGCCAAGGCAGGTTTTATCAGTTTTAGTCGATGGAAAAAGTCTCGACACCATTTTCCCATTTATGCTTTCAATATGTAATCCTGCAGTGTTATTCACCAGGTCTGCACAACCTTTTAGTCGAAAAGAAAATATATATTTTCAACAATCTCTCGCACGACTCGTCTCAGTTATAATTTGCGCATGCACGTATATAAGATATACTGCAATTGAAAAAGTACTTTTGTGCTTTATACCGAGCGTCGCGCGTGGTTCACTATATGAAAGAGACCAAGCTACAAATTTAAGTCGCTCCAAACCAAGTACGATAGGCATGCGCACACGCGTTCCTTTGTCAAACGAATGCGAGCTTCGAGTGACGTTGAAACAGAATTAAAAAGAATTGTTTACCTATATACAAAATCGTGCAATGAGACTTGCATGCACACACATACATATATATATATATATATATCCAGCGAATATCCAGCTCAATTAATTTCAACCCAACCAACGATTATACACATTGTCGCGAGTTTAATTAACGCAGTTGTAATATTTGTCAATGGATATATATCTACTCCTCGATTATATTCGAGCGACTATTAATGTTGGAAAGAAAATCAATGAATTTTCAAAACATTCCTCGACTGGTTAAATTGGCAAATTTTCGCGATTATACCAAATTGGTCGTAATTGATTACACGCGGAGCGATAAAATGTTGTAATAAATGAGTCTGTATTGGTGTATATTAAGCAAACGTTACGTTAAAATTGGACGTTGGCCAAAAGTAGTATTCGAAAGTCGTTAGACAGAAACGGACGGAGGAGATTGGCTCCTGAAAATCGATGGGAAAGTGCAGAGTGATCGCGCGCGCGGTCAGAATGTGCGAAGGTCGATTTTGCCTGGAATTTTTTCACTCCTCTCCCTGGCCCCCGGCTCCCAGCCCACGAGCGTGGAAATTTCGTGAAAAGTCACGGAGCCATTATAATAGCGCGCGCGCGCGCGCGCACGCATCTCTCATTTCACGCACCTTTCCGCCCGACCCGACCCGACCCGACCCGACCCGGTCCACGTGTCAATCTCGTCCAATCTTTATCGTACACCTCAAATATGCCTCGTGAAATATTTCATTGGTAGCTAGAATCACGTTTAATTGCTCTTATCAAACGTATATATACCTATATACATATGTATATACATAGAAGTGCACATGTCAGGTACTGTGCGCGTGATTCAGTTGGAAATTAGTGACTATGAGAACGATAAAAGATTTATAGAAAGAAAAAATGGAGGAACGTTATATATATATATATATATCTAAAGCAGGAATACTGTAGAAAGGGTATAGTTTTCATATAATTTTAGGGGAGAAGGCTGTGGTCCAAATTCTTAATATAATATAAGAATTTGACAATATCACAAGGTGCGATGAGCTGCAAGTGATGATATATAATGTATATGACTGCGTGTATGCACGAGGATAGAAAGGGTATATATAGTATGTTTTCTGATTTATATAAAGAAAAATTAGAAATTCATCTTTGAGAGTTCCTATAGGAGAATATGTGTTGGCGCAGCGCGGATGAAAAAGGTGGAGGAAGGTTATATAGCTGGAACGTGTGTGCGGGGTTCAGGAGCCAGTGTTTAATTTATGAGGGGTAAGAGAGAGATGTGAGTGGGGGAGGATAATGGGTGAGGATTTAATATAATATGTAAGAACTGGAGAATCATCGAGTTGTAATAAAATTGTGCGTGTGCGTGTGTAGACAGAAAGACAGCGGCACTTCTGGTTGAAAGAAAAAGTTGTCTCGAGCTAGAGAGCCTGCAGGGAGTTGAGAGAACGAATGGGGGAGAAGTCTCTCGCGCGACGGGGAAGAGGCGACAGAAAGTGCAAACTGCAAACGCGCTCTCGTGTATTACGCGTGCAGGCTGCGCAGCTGATTGCGTAAGAAAAAAAGCATAGGACTCTGCATTCAGGGACCGTAACGGAAAAAAGGAGGAGAAAACGCAAAAATTGTTCTCACCCTAACTTACGTACTTGCGCACTCTATATATACATATATTTATATACGTATACTTTGCATGGACATATTTAAAATGACCAATGTAACATTAGAATCGCGATCACTAATATCTTATTGCTTATATATTAATGATCTTTTTGTAAAGCGATCTCCACGCGGTTCAGGTTTATTCTCCTCTTTTCCTTTTTTTAAACCGGAATCTTGATTTCCAACAGGCCTTTGTATACTTTACTCTCTTTGGTCATTCACAATAACTGATACGTTTAAAATCATTAAAAACTCGATCGTCAGATGACTTATGACTCAATATTATCTCACGCAGGTAATGTTTATTTCCCTTATACCCGTGTCGTGATAATAAAGTAGAGATAATGGTACGTGATATTAGTGACGCTATATTTATAAGTATATAAGGTATATACTTTCGTCAATTTGGCACTTATCGTGTACGATAATGTAAGCAGCTCGCAGTATGAATATTGTGGCTGAAAAAGATGGAGTTATTTATATATATATATATATATATATATATTCATGCTTATATTTATCATAAACTTTTAGTTTGAACGTTTCTCTCTATTATATATATATACGAATGTGTGGGACTAATGGACGTCGTTAAAAACGATAACGATCGTTAACGCAATCGTTCCATTTTTACTCATGAACGATCCCTTTCAGAACGTGTTCAATACAGGCACAAAACCATCGGTTTTCAATCATTTTCGTTTACTCTTCTTTCAACACACATACCATTCTTCGATAAAAGTATATAGATGGTGCTTATCGAGGCTCCTTTGAAATTCTATTATTTCTCCTGCAATAAAATTCAAATTAATTCAAATTCATAAATATTCAATTCACTGAAAAGCTATAATGTTATTTTACGTTAATATCTCGCTTTGCTATTATTTTTATTTAAATATTGGTAAGAAGAAATGTGCAGGTGATTTCAGTGTTCTCCACGCAGAATCTTTGCTTCTCCCTGCTAGAGTCCGATAGCTGATTTAATATATATATATATATATATATATATAATAGTGGATTTTGTGCCTCGCGCGCGAATGATCCTGGAAGGCATCGGGGAGTCACGAACTCTTATGACTATCGGTAATAAGCGAGACTCGCGCTTAAGTAACAACGTCGAAAGATAGAAATATGAGAGAAAACCTGGCTAAGAAACGCGAGAAAAGGAGATAGGAAGATATACACGCGCGCTTCTACAAATCACGATAATCTGCAGTGTACCACTGTATAGAAAGAGAACAAAACACTTTTTCAATTTTTAATAAATATTTGTATATAACATTATTGATCAATCCCTCATTCAAGCTCCATTCGATCGATAATATATATTCTCAATCATTTTCATCTTTCACTCGTATCACCCGTCGCGTATATATATATATATATATATATATATACTTTCATAATATACAATTTGTAACGATAGTAAATGGCAGAAAGGAATTTCATTTAATTTGCAGGATATAGAAAAATCTGGTAAACGCGTAATTTATTTACACGTTATTACGTCCACACACTATTTTTATTTTTTAAACAGTACAGAGAAAATAAAATCTATATATTTCTTTCATAAAAATGTTTATTGGTAGCTCGTAACCTGACATAATTATACAGAATTGTAGAAAGGGTCGAGAAATTTTAGAAAGTATAAGAAAAAAGGCAACAGAATTCCCTTTGTGTCCGATTATTATTGTTACTCATATTCTCATGCGGTTTAGAAGAAATTGTCGGAAAATATGCAAGCGCATTATGGCACTTTTCTATACGAAATGAAAAGGAGAGGTGAGTGATATCACGAGGATTGTGTTAATTAAAGTTTATGACGAGAGAAAGATTGGGGGGGGGGGGGGGGCAGGTAAGTTCGGTGATAATAAGGAACCGGGATGGATCGATGTCTTTTATAATCGCGCGCGGGTCAATCATTCTGGTAGAAAAAGTATATAACAACAGTTGAAGCGGAGAACGAGAGACTCGTAAAATTTGATAATTTCTCCATTGACGAGATGTTCGCTCCTGCAGGATAAACGTTGCGCTTCTCTCGGTAGCCGAATAAATACTTTCACCCCATCTCTCTCTCTCTCTCCCCCGTGTTTCACTCGCATTTCACTCAGAGTTACCTCTACTCGCGCCTTCTTTCATCTTTCTCCTCTCACGTAACTCGTACAACAGCACAGCACACGTACTATTTTCTCTACCTCAGCTTTTCGATGTATCATCAACCAATTACATGACAAAGCTCGCCAATTCTCTCTCGTTGGATAGAATTCATGTAAACAAACACACGAGTTATATCTCTAAGTCACACAAATTCTCATTGGTTCGCGTTTATTCAACCTACATATATATTCTGGAAAATTTTCACTCAACCGCTCGAAGCAAAGATTCACCTTCGCATCGATCGATTTGTCCAAATTTTTCACAAAAATTGCTGTATCATATAATAATGAAGAGTAAAATTGCTCCATATTTTTCGTTTGCCGCTCAATTTTCATTCGCGTCACAATTAGCTGATGGATCGTCTCGCGTCGAGATGAGAATATATACATATATACATACATTGTTTGGTTTTTCGAGACGCCGCGAGTGCAGCGCGTGCATGTGTCCGCGGTGCGGTGCCGGCCCCGCCATCACTTTCTTCCATCTTTCTCCTTTCGCATGTTACTCAAGAGGGGAGTCGCTATTACTTAAGAGCACCGGCCGGTTGCGTCGTGTAATAGTTATACTTGCACTTTCAGCCGGCATACTCGGCGTGAGCCACATATTCCTTACTTTCCTGGTTCCCGTTTAACCGTTCGTCTCTCTTGATTCGCGTTGTGTGCGCCAGCCACACCACCACCCCTCCCTCCCAACTCTCTTATACACCTATAGCCTACTCGTTTATCAACCCACACAACCTGCTGTCTGTCAACCTATGCCTGCTTCTCGCACCAAGGAATTTCGGACACCGCCGTGCCGTGCCGCGCCGTGCCGCGCCGCGCCGCGCTTTCACGATCACCCCACCGCAACTCTATAACTACATATATAAATACTTGCATGTAACAATGTGATACCTTTTAATTAACCTGATATTAATTACTGCCCTCTACGTTGAAGTTATTCGACATTTTATTGATATACAACACGTTGTATAAATAAATGAGACAAGTATACAATATACATATATTTATATATCAATCTGCACGCGCGCATATCTCGAAGTAGAAAAGAATTTTCAAATTATCCTGTGGCCCCGGCTCGAAGGAGAATACAGTGAAATTCGCGGTGGAGGTTTTCGTGGCCGAAGCGAGACGGAGGAATTGGCATCGTATGGCACGTGCACGGCAGCTGTGCTGCTGCGTCGCCTGAAAGAGTTCAACGAACATGTGACCGCGGTGGCTGATGCTAATTGAGATCACTTTAGTCGTGAGAATGGTACACCTATCCCCTCCCCCCCCCCCCCTCCCCCACCGCTAGCTCTTTCTCTCTCTCGACCACGTTACTTATTAAATTTCTTCGGTCTGCTCTCAACCTTCAAACTCTCTCAGCAACCTTTTTGTATACATATAGGATATAATATGTATGGTGTAGATTATTAACATGGAAAATGTCATGGGATTCTCTCCATTCGGAAGAAAACTCTCACCTGACGTTTTTAAACGCGAGATTATATATTTTTTTATCGCGACACTTATTGCAAATAATATTTAATTAAATGAGAAATGCAAGAAATTTGTTGATCGTTTAATTACTTCATTATTGTCTTTTGCATGTGTGTACACGCACGATTACATGACAGGTATTTAGGTTGATTGTTACATAGAGTGTGTGTGTCTGCGTGTCGAATAGGTGTGAATTATCCTCGTCATTGTTCTCAAGGCCGTTGTTTGATAATTACGTTGGTTGTAATAGCCACTCGTGCCATTTGTCGGAGTACTTTTTAAGAGTAGTTTTTCGCTAAAGCTGTATAGTCTCTGTGCCGAGAGTGTAAGCGGTTTTCGTCGATCGTCCAAGCGTGAATCACGAGCTGGGCCAGCATCCAAGAGCAAAGCTTGAATCAGAATCTAATACTGCGACGTGCTGTCATTTCACTATTCTGGAAAGTAATTCTATACCTGCTGAGAACTCGCTTTACGTAATAAAACTCGGTTGCACGGTCTTCTCTATATAGACTTTGGTTTCCATTATATAGACGCGAAATATTTGTTTATCACACAGCTCTCCGATCTCATTTAACCATTAAACTCATTGAGGGCACTGGCGGGTCTGTTTTTCGAGCACTTATTTTCATTTGCCATTTTTAAATGATAAAATATCTGACACACATTCCAACGGAACACCTACTTTAAATACAAATAGACTGCAAGAGTATGCTGGCTAGGTTAATTCATACTTTAAACACAAAAAATGTAAAGTGTAATATATATTTATGTATATATTGCATGATTATTTCAAGACGCAAAGCGCTTCTGGCAAATTGTTGGTTAAAATTGTAACCTTCTTCTGCGTGCGCGCCATGTTTCGATGAAGAAACTTGGATTTATTTTAAAAATGAAAACGAAGACTTCTCTTGGACTCGAAGACGAGTTAATTATTTATATTAGGGATCGTTATATATCGTGCAACGCGAAAGATTTCTATGGAGATGGCGAGCTCGATGATCTTTATGAGGAACTGCTTCTCTCTCTCTCTCTCTCTCTCTCTCTCTTTCTTTGTGCCTGATGCGTGCTCTTTATTTTATCATTGCGTTTGCGCGCAAAGTAAAAATTAAGCGATTAAACGGGAAGAAGTGTGTTTGTTGATCGAACGTGACAGCTATACATATATAGGCTTGGTATTCGAGATGTCTCTGCGACGATCGAGTTGCTCGATGCCGATGGTGATGGCGATGGCTTTCGCAATTGGTACGCGTGGCCCGTTTTCTGCGCCCGACACCGATATAATGTATACGGTTTTCGCAAGATACGCTATAATCCCGGCTGTTTCGCTTGCTTGGCGCGTTTTCGACTTTTCGTTTTGCAAGCGCGCAAATCGCTGATCGAACTGTGTCCAACATTCTTTCCATTTCCGCGGCGGCATGTATACTCGCTCGCTCCCTCGAAACTCGTCAAGTACGAGGCGAGAAAGGCGAGAAAGGCTCCCCCTCTTGTACGTATATATATATATATATATATATATATATATATATATAACCTTCCTCCCCTAATATATTTTCAACCTTTGACCCACACGTACCAATCCTTCTTTCTTCGCGTCCAATCCACTCAGTCTTTCCTTCCAAGTTTTTTACGTATATATATATACGCACGTATAATGTAGTAGAGAGATCAAAATTTAAAACTGGTATTTTATACATATTTATAATTTAATTCTCATCTTCTCTTGAGAAGACATGCGAATTTAGTAAAATAAAATTGTATACGAATAATATTGACAAACGTATATATATATATATATATGATGATTAACGAGGACTGAGATTATGATCAAGTTATGCATGCAGTATATGTATATTGGAGAAATCATCCTTGTGTGAGCGATGATTTTATTAATAATAAAAATAACTGGACTCATCAGTCTTAATAGAAATTCACGAGTAGAATCGTTGCATCGAAAGCGAAATTTAGTTGCCAAACGAGCGATCGTCGTGTGCATGGGTGGGTGGCTGGCTCTGATGGCCATTGTGACCACGCACACTCGTACCAATTCACCTTATTTCGTTATGTCTCAGTTGCAATATCACCTATAGTCGAGTACTCACTCGCTTATACCATCAACGCTCAAACGTTATTTCTTCGATCGTTCCTTCTTTCTATATATATATACACTCGATCGGAAACTCGAACGATTCCTAAATATAAATAGGTATATCATTTGAAAAACTCTGAAATTCGTATAATTATAGAGTACTCGAGATTACGGATATTGTCATTTGAATTCAATTGGCTAAAGTCGCGTACGCGAGTGCGTGCGCGAGATGGAGAGAGAGAGAGAGAGACGGCGTGGTTCGGAACGCCTGTGGCCGAAGGTGAAGTAAGAGAGTCGGAGGAAAGGAGAAGAAGTAAAAAAAAATAAGCACTCAACTTCAATATAGAATGATCAATATCGAATTGCACAATTCGAGATAATACGTTCTCAAAACTGACGTTTCCGGCCATACTACGCGCGTACTTTCCTTCTCTTAAAAGTCGTCTATATATACATGGAGTATAGGGCGCACACAGGGGCAGGCTATACGGAATATCCTGTTCAATGGATATTCCTTCGTTCGACGAGAGAGACTGTGATGATTTTCGCAATGCGCTCGCGCGCTGCTGCTCCAGATTCTTCCATGCACCTTAATTTTATTACGTCCCTGTCCCTGTACAGCCTGCATTCTTTATTCGTCCAAGGACTGTACTAATTATGTGTAAAGAACAACACACTAAAATTGAAAGCAAGACCGCGTGCCTCTACCTCGATTTTTCGAATCGACCGGATAAAGATAAATAATGATAGGCGCGTGTAGCACATGTTGTGTGACGACCGTTCTGGTCCACGACTGTGCGCAGATTTGATTAGACCTTGCGTCAATCCAGCTGGAAACGTTTGCCCCGCTCACGTTCACCTAATATACTATTTCTCCAAAGAAACACTATATATTTTACTCTATTATATATATGTACCCACATTTTACCACGTAAAACAATCAAGCACATCGCGTCATCCGTATATACAGAAACCATTTCTTCATACCCTTTATACTATACGTACACGAGCAAAGGTATATATGCTTGAACCGTTTCTCTCTCGAATCGTTTCGATTAATATTATTATTGACTCTTTTCATTGTTTCCATTATATATATATAGTATAATATTAATTTTCTTTCGCCATGCACGCACGCGCGCGCGAGAATAGAGAGAAGGCTGTCTTAAGCATATTCTAACAATATAATCATCCTTTCGATTATAATATTATTGATGATTGGTCTCGCGCGCGCCCTCGTGTCCATGTATTCAATTCCCTTTTAACCATGAAAAAATGTCAATGACAGTTGGATGATCGATGCGGAGAATAAGGAGGGGGAGAAATTTTTTTTAGGAGTCGATTATTGGGCAAGAGATTGGTATTGTTGGAGAAATTGAAGCGTCTACGTTGCTTGAGTAGAAGAACGTGTACGCCATAATGGTTCAAGGACGTTTCGATTCATGGTCGAGCCTCCAGTTACGAGAGTGGCCAAGCGTGTACAGCACACAACAATAATTATTATACGAGAGTAGCCATCGAGCCATAAACCTCCTCTGTGAGAGAATCCCTGTAATTTCACTTTTCAATGTTTGTGTGTGTGCGCGCGCAGGTGTCTCTATAGAACAATTTCCGCACACTTTTACCGACCCATCAATTCCTATTTTGCATTACGAAACTATGAAAAAGCATGACTATTAATGATTGAACCCTCCTCCCGTCCGCGATGCTTCGGGAAGATTGTCCAACGCTTTCTCAATCGTGCAATCTTCAAAATTTGCCCTCCAAACATAATTGACAGAAATTGTTTTTTCATACATCCAATTCGAAGCGACACAATCATGCGTCGCATACACGCACGTGTACCAGATACATACGATATATATATATATATATCGTGTGTTTATAGGAAAGCAGTTTCTGGCAACAATACAGGCGCACACCTAACATGCACACGTATACGCTTATACGTATATACTGGACTTTTCGTCGGTGCCCGATCGTCAGGCGCACAATGGCCTTGAAACGTTTATTTATTTATTATTTTTTTTCTCAGCAATAATTATTCTCGACATTGTTAATTATCACCGGACAATAGCATGCGTAACAGTATACTTATCGTGCGTTTACAAGACGGCCCTGTAACTCTGGCATGTTGTAATAACGCTATCAAGAAAAAATTTAGCCCGCACAACTAGGTTGACACATGCAATATCTAATACAGAAAGCAAACGATTAATGCTCCGAAGAGATCGAGACATGCATATAGTATACACTCTTTTAACGCGTTATGATAAAAATGTGCAGGTTTAATTAAAGGAGCAGAAAAATTGTGTTGATAGATGGATAAGAATATTTATTAATTATAGCCAGTTGCAATTCTAATTATAGGACAAGCAAGTGTCCCCGCCCCCAAATGTTTATAATTTAATTAAATAATTGCAGGAGACTATATATAGTTGTTTCCTCCTCCCCCCTCATATTTTGCATCCGTAGAATCACTTTTGTGTCGCAAGGAAGTGAGAAAATTCCGATGCGATGTTTTAATTACCTACGCACAAACCTCGTTCGCGTGTCATTATTCAGGAATCCATCGGTGTGTATATTTAAAAAGGAAATATTATCCGCGTCCCACGCGAAGTAAACAGAAATAGCACACACAGGATAAAACTCGACTGTGAACGATCTCTCGCGCTCTCTCTCTCTCTCGTGTACGATTTTTTTATCTTTTCAAATGTATAACTTTCATGAAGGGGCCAATTGTTGTCTCTCGCTTGGAGATCGAATCGTGATCTAGACCATTCATTCGCGCGCGGTCCAAGAATTTTTCTCTAATCTCATTAGCGAGGAAAAGAGCAATATTCCTGCATGCTCGTTAAAAAAACTGTATAATGGAGCGAGTGAGCGAGCGAGAGAGAAAAAATGGAGAAAAAAGATGAGAGATTAAACGTCCAAGATAATTAATGTCACGGAAAAGGTCGCACGTTTCATCGGTGATTGTATAAAAATTGAGGAAACGCGATATTGACGATGGCCGCGTGCATCCATTGGGAAGCTGCTTGACCAACAATTTACGACATATTATCTATTGCTTAAAAATGTTAATCGGGATAAGCGCAGTTTCTGACCAAAATCTCATTTCTTTGTTTCAGGTAGAAAGTACCGAAGCGTCTCTCTCGAAGGCTTCGGTCCGGTTTCTAAGTGAATCCGACCTTGGAGAAGCACCTTTAGCAAAATGTCGATTGTAATGCAGTACGTGGACCGGTTCCACGAGATTCTGGACAAACATGCCGGTGAGTATTCAACCATCGATAACAATTATTTCTGACAGCTGATGAAAACCTATCGCGTAGCGTCAGCTGCTTTGCTGCTCGAGAAACATTTTTCTCAATTTCGTGAACTCGTCCAATACGATATCGATCGGTAACAAACCAAAAACTTGAGAAATGTAAAACTATTTGTTTCTTTTACAAGCCTGATGTATGACTCTTTAGAAAAGTATTCCTTTTGATGAAAATTGGTAAGACGTGTACATTTTAAGAAAAATTAAAATCTTTAGAAAGTCACAAACAAATTTTTTTCTTCCGAGATTTTCCAACTATATAGTTACTTCCACTTGGCTTATTATTGTTCGTCTCTCTCTCTCTCTCTCTCTAACACTGGAGTCACTCGAGTCATTAGAACCAGTTAGGAATTACATGTATAAAAATAATGTAGTATAAATTGTCAAGTATATCGTGATTTAAAATTTGGCACAGGAATTTATAGCAGCGTATTGAGATTATTGAAAGAGAGGGAGAATATCTATAATTGAATATGTTTATATATTTGCAGAAGAGCCGGGGCGATTAATCCTTTTATTGCAAAAAATCCACCAAGTTTTCGTATCTCCTTGTGCTCGCTCACACTCTCTGCTTCTCGTTCTCGACTCTCCTACTCTTCTCGCTATAGCACGAAATTGCACCCGATTAATATTACGCAATACAGTTAATTACTTGATTCACTCGTGGCTACTAACTTGTCTCGAGCGAATTTTTTCAATAGCCACTTCTCACGTGGATGGTGAAAAAATTGTTTGCACTTGGGTGACAGCTTTTTTCATGACTCGTTCAATCACCAACTATTTACCATACCAAATACGATTCGAGGCACAAGGTTCAAGAAGGAGTAAAGTGTAGGCGGTATTATATAGAGGCTTGTTTAAAAAATATTTGCCACATATATATCTCGGTCTCTTCTCTTAATTCCATCTGGCTACTGCAATTATGAAAATGCAAATTTGACCGCGCGCGAGAGATACCATTATGCGATAAATAAATCATATTTGCAGCTATGGCCTTTGAGGAATAAAAGTCGTGATTGAACATTGACAAAGTGACTCGCGCTTGTCGTCGAATTGTGCAGAAATTTCGTTCGAAGACTCTTACACGTGAATCCTATGCAGCTCTTTTTGCTTCTTTCCACAATTATTTCTTTGGATGTCAGTGATAAAAATAGCTTTTCCATTAAAACTGATTTGCATATGAAATATAAATATGTCGTAAAATCCTTGTATATATATGTGTGCAGGAAGAATATTATGAATGATCTCGCCTCGCGTCGGCGGGGTGTGCTTTATAATTCACCTACCTGTGTGTGTGTGTGTGTGTGTGTGTGAGGTCTGGCCGACCCAAATACAGTATACATGTACGTTCCTGTGTTACGTGGATATTACGCGAACATGTGGTCATATTTTTATTCCACATTATTCATTCATCTTGCTGACGCTTGGCGTAAAGGGGGTGCACACACACACACACACACGGATTATACGTAAAAAATCTTAAACGTCAATCGTCCTGGGAAATTGCAAACAATCGCAATTGCAATATGGTTATAACAGTTGTACATACCTATTGACATGATCATGTAATATTTAGTGCTGGAGTAATAGTTTACGATTATAGTTTTATTAATTTTCTTTTTCACAGTATCTGTGTGTGTGTGTCTGTGTGAATAAATTGAAATCTAGAGTGGCAAAGTTAACATAAAAAATATTAATACTTATATCAATGTAACGAGAGAATAATGTTTTGTTTATTTTTTTTTATCTTATCACACACACACAGGTCTCCCAAATGTTTGGCGAATTATGAAAATGCAAAATTATACTTAATTATTTAGAGTTTAAAAAAAAAAATATGCAGCAATTTTCATCGATCAATACCAGGGACAGTGTTTGTGGATAATTGCTCCAATAACGTATCAGCTCTGTTTTAGATAAGAATAATAATTATCCTATTTCGCGTAACACTTGGTAATATCTCTCTCTCTCTCTCTCTCTATCCCCGCACGATAGCAATTGGTTGGAATAATTTGTGCAATATTATTAATTGACTATAACATTTAAGCTGGAAACGTGACTATATAATAATTGTTGGCATTTTAAATACTGATTTAGGGAAAAATGATTGAATTCGAGATATACAAATTTCATCCTTGAAGAGATGATCATCAAGGCTAATCGGTCGGTTCAAGTGCACTGAACGTTCCATGAATAGACGAAAGTACAAAATACCTATACCAACGGAGAGATTCGATAAACTAATGAATATCCAATGTCTATATTGCGCAAATGCACGAACGCTTATTGCATTTATTCGACCCTGGCAGAAAAGAAAAAGCTGCTCCTTGAATAGCATTGATAAATCGCGTCAACTTGGAGCTTTTAGTAATTTAGCAATTAATTAATACATTATAGGAACGTGACGTTTAATCTCGAGATGATCGCAATAAGAAAATCAGAATATAGATTTCTAAGAGAAAAACAATTTTTGTTGTTTCTAAATTTAATCGCGCCTTTGATAAAGAAGACATTTTTTAATATTTACACGCGCGCGCATTACCAGCTTCCAGTTGTCAACAATTAGCACCAAGTATCCATCGGAGATACAAATAAGGAAAAATCAGAAAATTCTCTAAAACAATGACTATAACGAGCAAAAACACAATATTATACTATATTTATTTATTTATTCATGCTCGCGCCTGAGCATAAGAAAATAAGAATCATCGCAGTCTCTCGGAAATATTCCAAGCTGCTGCTGCAGCGACGTACGGAACGCGAAAGAATAATTGATGCGTGGAGACGAGCGCGATTGGGTTAAGGATATGTAAAAAAAAAGAAATATCGTAAATTCTTGAAGAAATTGTTTCCAAGGAATGTGCACGATAGGATTGGCAATATATGTATATATATAAATCATTGCAAAATAGAGTGCGGTTGCATGAGAGGAGGCATATACGCGCGCGCGCGCGATGGTCTTTCGTGAGACTAAGATATAAAGAAAGGAGGAAGAAAAAGGAGCAACGCGCGCAGTACAGCCTTGGTGAATATGTAGCTGCAGTTCCGTAAAGTGGAGCTCTTTTTTCAATAGCTGATTGAGAGAGAGAGAGAGAGAGAGAGAGAGAGGGAAAGAAAAGATGACCGAAGGTGAGCCTGCTGGCTGGATATTAATCGAAATTGAAGCAAAGGTGCAAAAAGGTAAATGAGACGGAGACGAAAAATTCGCGACTGCGCGGCCAAGAAGAAGTAAATTCGTCCTTGTGTGGAAAGAAAATTACAAGTATATACCAGGAATCGCGTTGTTGCGATAGATTGCTAGTCCTTATCAAACCACTATAATTATCTCATCTATTCGAGTCGATAAGAACAAAAACTCGTCCTACCGCCGCGAAGGCTCGAAAAACGCTTTTTTTTTAAATTATATATATATATATATATATATATAGTTATTACGGTGTATTTATATGCAAGTAGCCGAGATTGTTTTTGCGCGGGCCGCGGCGAGAAACCGCACTCGCGAACAGTTAGGATCTGAACGAGAAGAGGCAAATGAGAGAAAATTGAGGAACGACAGAAGCTTCGAGAGAAGTTGGAGCGAAATCCGACGATTAATTGCGGTCAGAAAAACCGAGGCTGATTATATTCTCAGCCATGGCTTTCGTCACAATGTCCGCTCTCGCTAATGACAACGCGTCGATCCTTTTTCTTTTCGTGCCTCGTTATGTAACTTATACGAGCTCCGTTGAAGAAGACGAGGAAGAAAAGAAAAACAAATAAAATGCAAAAAGAGAGGATGGAAGAAATATGGTGAATTGAAAAGTATAATGCTTTATTGCGAGTATAGAAGTAGCGGATCGATCAAAATATATATATGTATATGGGTGGAAAACAAGATTTCCAAGTTTAGCGCGCTGATTTTCGCGAGTCCCCTTACCATATTTCTGCAAAGAGAGCCAGCCCCCTGGCAGTCCCCCTCCACCAAAATTTTCCCACTTTAATTAAATTTAATCACACCCGACACAGATTCGATCCCGAGAAAGTCGCCTGGCAGCATACGCGCGTCGTTTTTTAGAGAAACACGTGCAAGCAACGCCAGAGAGAGAGAGAGAGAGAGAGAGAGAGAGAGAATTCGTCGTTTTCACGTTCAATTCCCTCTGTGCGAACGATTGATACTCTCTCTCTCTCTCTCTCTCTCTCTCTATAAATATATATATATATATATATATATGTAGGAAATTACAAAAAGTATGCGCGTTTAATGCAATGCCATAGGGTCCGTATGCATATATGTATACGTACACAATTAAGCTCCTTCAGAATTGTACCTGTATATATTGTTTACGAGTGTTTTCTAGCTTTATCGGCCGCTAGATTATATACGAAACGTTTGTTTAGACAAATATTTGTTATTTGCTCGCAGTTTTATTCGAGACACGAAATATTTTTTATAACGACCAAAGTATAGCTACTTTTTTTTTTAATATTCCTTTCTCGTATGGGAACCATCTCCTTATTTCTTTCTTGATATTACCCCGTAGGAACTGTACGTCTCTGTATTTCTTGTCGAAGCTTAGAGAGAGCCTGTGTTTTTGAATTCAACCGCGTCTGCTTAGCATCCATTTCCGCGATGGGACTAAAATGTGAACAAGTTTGAGGTCCCAGTCGAGGTCGTTCCACCAGGATCTGAATCATTCCTGCGGGAATGGAATGATAAATTTCCGCAGGCGAGCGAGCGAGCGAGCCCAACCTGCTCTGAAAACCGGCTGCGCGCGGACCAAGTCGGATATAATAAAGCCTCCCGGATCACACACTCGAGATCCTTGCAGAGAGGCGCGATGCGATGTGGTTGATTGAACCTTCGAAGGACGCGCGTACAACAATGTCCAACACATAAACCTGGCAAGCAAAAATTAATAATCGGCTATGCCGTGCGCTAATTCGTATCCAGCCGCGCACGATGGTTTACATAATTCGCGACTTTGTGAATTAATTTCCCCGCATATTATACTCTTTCAATTACCCCTTTCAAGATCCTATATACTATTGTATCTCTTTAATACTAACTATAACAATTAATTTCTCGAAATACGTATTTCGTAAAATTGAAGTATGACACACGTTGAAAAATCAGTTTTCTCACAGTGAATATATGAACACACACAGATATACAATGTGCATGTGTATATTCATAGGTAGCTGAAGTCTAGGTATATACATATTTTTGGGGGATAGTAATAAGGGTGATATCTTGTATAAAATTTAAATAGAGAATATGAGTGGGGTGTGAGAAAAGATTTTTATTATTTTATATCTGCGTGCGCGTCGGTTTTATTGCGAGTGAATTTAGAGAAAAAGGGTTAATTGATAGCATATCTAAATGATACCTATTTTTGCAGATACGAGAACGACCAACTGGTTATTGATGAAATCGCCATTCCCAACGTTATTCATCTGCTTGGGCTATGTCTATATCGTGAAAGTCTTGGGCCCTAAACTGATGGAAAATCGAAAACCATTCCAGCTACAAAATGTTCTGATAGCCTATAATCTCTTCCAAGTCATCTTCTCAGCATGGCTATTCTACGAGGTAAATAATCCACCACGAGGCATGCGAAATAAATCGTTATCTCGCACGAGACGAGAAATGCCAAGAAATTCTTAACGATTGCTATATATGAACGATTGAATATCATATTAATTTAAATGAAACAAAAACCGAAATTAAATAAGTTTCTTTTCAGTATATAATTAAAGCTTCTATGAGTCTATCTTTTGCAGCAATAAGCGTCATTCCTTTCTACTCGTATAGCTCTCTCTCTCTCTCTCTCCCAGCCTAAATTGTGAGATTTTTCCCACCCTTCTGCTCTTTCTCCATATTTATGCTTACATTCTCTCTTACGCCATTCGTCCAATTTCTGCAGTGCATGTCGATCAACAATGTCATTAACGAATCTGTTTTAAGAGTTTCTATTGTAATCTTGTCCTTCTCTTAGATGTATAAAAAATAACAAAGTTCAAGGTTCGAAAGCCTTTGTGTCAATATCACAAACAATTTAATCAAAAGAATATCGAGCGGGGCTCTCCAAATCTATGTTAATTTGAAAATCAAAATCGGTGAAGATATTGGACAAAGGCTCTTTTCGAGCTTTGAGACCAATAAGTTTTTAAGAGCGAATAAACGATATTTTGGAAATGCAGTGTTTGATGGGCGGCTGGTGGGGCCACTATAATTTTCGCTGCCAACCAGTGGATTATTCGAACAGTGCTACCGCCATCAGGGTGAGTATTTTTATTGTACGAATTCACAGGTGGACTTTCCAGACCAAGACAGAACTACACCACCGAGGACTACAATACTGATTTTCTCATATAACACCCCCCCCCCCCTTTTTTTCTTTTTTCCATCATGACCATTATGTATCGTAACTATGTGTATATGTACATATACCATGGTGTGTATACAGTATGAAAAAAAACGAGAGAACATTTTTCGGGACAGAAACTGCATCATCACCTTGATCGGTGGGGACTCGAAGCTGTAAACTGCATCAAACGCATAAAAACTTGGCGGATCTTGCGTTCTTTATGGTATATAGAGTAACGTCAGGGGATTTTGAGGATTGATCCTTTCAAACGGTTTGGCGGCGTAGTTTGGCTTTTTATGTATATGATATGGCTTGTGCGAGTCTGGTATCGCATAATCATACCTTCTATTTATCTCCGTTTCTCTCGCTTCCTCGATATGTACATCTTTCCATCTCTCTTATTATATCTTTTTACTTAAATTTCACTTTATTATCAGTACAGCTTTTATCCTCGATCACACTCGACGCACGCACACTTTATTTGCTGAAAGATAAAATTTCATTTATTTTTCTTCTATTTTTTTTTAATTATATAATAGACAAAAATTGTCACCCGTCAGGGATAAAAGACTGTGTTGGAATAAAGAAAAACAAATATGGGTTTACTATCGCTCTTTCCATATATATATATATATATATATATATCTATATCTATCAATTTATCTGTAGTGTGAACAATAATAAAAAAAAAAACAACAGTGGCGAAGCACTTGACATGCTCCAGAACAGAGAGACAGAGATAAATGCGTAACGAGAATAACATCT
This sequence comes from Prorops nasuta, assembly GCF_024137725.1. NCBI lineage: Eukaryota > Metazoa > Arthropoda > Insecta > Hymenoptera > Bethylidae > Prorops > Prorops nasuta. The sequence continues at coordinate 160,715 of NW_027116892.1, forward strand.
CGATCATTAACTCTATGAAATTTTCCAAATTTTTTCTTCTCACCGAATCTTTTCCATCTGGTTCGAGTTTGCAACGATTGAAATTCTTATAGAGAACAAATTGATATATGTATATATACATAATGTTTTCGAGTTACGTAGATAAATGAAGTTTTAGACGCATTCTTGCTCTGGAACATGAGGAGTGCCTCGACCTGCGTAAGCGTAATGTTTCTGTATACGTATCTTACTAACATTTTACAAGGGATCGGAGTGATCAACCTGGAACGGATGCTGCATCTTCGTGCTTCTTCAGAGCTACCTACCTCATCAATGTACGACTTATGCTTTCTAGCCAAAAAGTGCCATTCTATCTTGCGTCTTGTATATCTTTCGAATTAACAAACTTTTCCCCTTGCAACTGTATTCGCGTACGATGTAATTTTGGCATGTCATAAAATAAATGCTATTAGTAAATAGAAAAGGTATAAACTAGAATAATTGGAATTAATAGAGTCTGCATAGAATTTCATGCAATCGATTGGCACGAAAATCTAAATTTATCTCGACCTTTTCCACTGATTGGCGAATGGCCTCTGGGCGGTTGTGGTTGCAGATAGGAATGTCCGGATGGCTGACCGGCGACTATTCTCTAAGGTGCCAGCCCGTAGACTACAGCGATCGACCCCAAGTACTAAGGGTGGGTCTTTTCCCCATTAACACACACTAAATTAACACTGGATCCCAGATATACATATATACTAGTTTTTGAATTTTATCCCCTCTCGCTACCTCTTCTCTCTACCTCGAATGTAATGCATTCTGCATTGTGTACTCGAAGACCTTCCAGCACATTGCGCCTTTCAGTAATTACCCTCGATTCCTACCCTTTCTTCGTTTCTTACTATAAATCGTTCTGAAATGTCTCATGGTATAAGACCATTTCAGAATATACTCTGAGCTAAAGTTATTTCAGTCAAATGTCAAGTATACGCATAGTTTTGCCTGGATAGTAATAAATTTATAGAATAATCTAAACGAATGTTACATATTTTTTAAAATAATTGTCAAGTACATTTACTATATGACATTTCAATTTTTATATTTAAGTTAATTGAGAGTGCTTAACACACAATTCCTTGATTATTATCTACAGCGTTCAGAGATCTTAAGGATCGAGCAGCACATTATTTTCTTTCAATTAAATTTTATTGTTTTAATTAGTTTGTTTGCCTTTCCAATTTTCTCCCCTATCCCACTCTCTCTCTCTTTCAAGACTCTTCGCCTTCTCTCGCACTCCCGCTTCGTACATCCAGTACTAGAATTAAACGGGTTTCTGGAAACACTCGGTAGAATACCATAATATGGCTGAAAAGTAGTTAGATACTAGCCTAATGCAATTAACATCACTTAACACACGGCAGGAAACAAGAAATATCTCGAAATAATAACACGTAGCATAGCCTCTGTCTCACATAAATTCACCTATACATATATATCTAAATATACAGCTATATTTACACGTACAAAAGTATAATGCAATTCAGTCGAAACTTTCATGCTTTTACTCCGATTCATTTAATAGTAAAACAGTTGCGTTAAATATAAACGTATATTTGTATATATATATCTAGAAAATTCCACTATCGCACTCACACAGACGCACCTACAAATCTGCTGACAGTTACTCTCTCACAGTAATGACACCAAGTCGACACCTAAATTCGATAGAAAACAAGTAGTTGTTAATGAATTATTTGACAAAGTCTCCAAGATCGGCAGTCACCGAAATAAATAATTCTTGCTAAATAAATACTGTGGAATTGCAAGCTTTGCTTCGGATATTTACGCGTGTGCACGAGACTATACTTATATCGATGCTGCTTCCACGTAGGAACTTTTCCTAGAAAACTCACGACATCAACGTTAATCGAAGTAACATTCGAGAGAAGAATTTAATTAAAACCCAAACTATACATATATATATATATTTATTTAAATATATATACGCGGTACAACGATCAGTATCGAGACGAGATCTTGGGACTTTGGGAAATTTTTCAATCGAAAATTAGCTGGAAATTCTAATTGAACTTTTGGCAATATCGCACAGATGGTCCACGCCTCTTGGTGGTATTACTTCTCCAAGTTTACCGAGTTCATGGACACGGTGAGTTAATGTTTGAATAAGATACGACCGTGCTAAATGGGCAAATCTAGCGCCAGACGAGGATCGTGCGAAGCACTCGCGCGTTACAACCTCGTAGGGTACTAAGAGTTTGACCTTGAACGGTGTGATTCAAAGGACTTTTTTAACGAGTCATTCTAATTTGCAGATCTTCTTCGTCCTAAGGAAGAAGAATAATCACGTGTCGACTCTTCACGTGATACATCATGGTTGCATGCCCATGTCTGTGTGGTTCGGCGTAAAATTCACCCCTGGTAAAATTATTCTCTCTTATATATCGATTAACCTTGAAATTGTTCCTTTTGGAGATATTCTACTATACACATGCATGTGTCATAATAAAGAAACTATACATTAAAGAAACTAAATATCGTTTGTACTACCCCACAGGTGGTCACTCTACATTCTTCGGGCTTCTCAACACCTTTGTCCACATCGTCATGTACAGCTACTACCTTTTGGCAGCGCTTGGACCCAAGTTCCAGCCCTACCTCTGGTGGAAGAAATACCTCACGGCCTTCCAGATGCTGCAGTTCGTAGCCATCATGATTCACGCCTTCCAACTCCTCTTCATCGACTGCAATTACCCGAAGGCCTTCGTCTGGTGGATCGGTCTGCACGCCGTCATGTTCTTCTTCCTCTTCAAGGAATTCTACCAGCAGAATTATCAACAGAAGAAGATCAGGAGGTTGGCTCAGAACGGCCTGGCGAACGGTACCAGCAAAGACATGAAGAATGGCCTGGCCAATGGTAGCACCCCTGCCAAGGATGACCAAGCTGAAACGGTGGTCAATGGTACCGTCAATGGCACAAGGCGAAGGGACGCCGCGGATTATTACATCAAGGGCGAGAGTCTTGCTGCTAGCGAGCTCAATCTTCGAAAGCCCTATGCGACGATCGAGTGACTTGTCGGTGCGACGGAAACGCCGTTGAGGTTGCTGCTTATCCTCGTCGAGACCTTGTTGTGACAATGCTGAAACGTGGGACTTGTCCTTATACATCCCAAAACCATCATTGTCACTCCTCGATTCATTGTGCTGGACACTCGATTACACTGAATCCTTATATATATATTCCTTTTTGTTGGGGAGTCCTTGCAAAAAGAAGACCCCTCTACGAACCCCGTCCGGCTTCCCCCAATTAGTCTTATTTATTCGTGGAAATCCAAGAGTAATACTGACGTCAACTTTTTGGAACATGAAGACACGAGTCGAGTTCTTTCCTCCCACATTTTGCAAGCTTCTCTAATCCTTCCTCGTCTGTATACGTATATATATATACATATGCAACCTTGAGAGGAGCCCTCTTGAAAATCTACCCTCCGCTGACATCACTCGTAATTGAGATCCTCGTTAAAGCTTAAATTCGTTTCTTTGAAATTCTATATGACTTTTAAACTATATTTTTAATGTCCTTCGTAACATTCCTTCCCCCAGAATCATTGCTCGCTCTTTACTCCAGTTTAACCACTCTTAGGTTGAAATGTACTGCACCATATTGAAATACGTTTTCACCCCCCAATTTTCTTATCTCCCAAGTAAATTAAGAACAATGATAAATTTCACTTGCGAAAATTCCAATGAAGGATTCCTTCTGGATAAATTACTCGAGTGATCCACGAATCTCTTTGCGGAGTCTTTGCTCAATTAAGGTCAAGGTCACACCGATCCCAGAAAGTTCCTCAAGGCTTAGGCATCCATCTAGCAGAGTACAAAACTACCTCGACGACGGTTCCACGTATAGTTTAACAATAACACGTACGGTATATAGGAAGCGTGTAAGTGTAATAAACGCGCGTAGCGTGTGGCTACGCGCAATCGAATACCTCCCAGGACTCTAACTCGCCCGCTGGTCCCTGCGCCGACGTGCCACGAAAAAAGGAAAATTCGCTGGCACCCAAGGATCTTCCAGCCCAAACCGGAAGTGCGTGTTAAATCATCAGCGAAATCAGCCACGAAAAAGCTACTAAAAATTATACACTCTACGATAACGGAAGAATAAGGCGCGCGCCAAAATTTGCTCTTCGTCGAGCAACAAAATTCCAACAAGAGAATAGAAAACGGTCGACTGTGAGTGTGTAACGTTGAAAATTCGAATGAGAGAGCGCGATGAAAAGCGAGTTTCCAAACTGTACGAAAAAAAAAAAAAAAGCGCGTGTGGGGTTAGGTGAAGAGTAGCAAAACATTCTCGAGCGACAAAAAATTTGTCATTGGTCACGCTAACCGAGGACCTTGCTCTACATTGACTTTGAAAATCACTTTTTTCACTTCGTACGGAGAACTACGCCCCGCCCTGCGTGGCCGAAAAATTTCCCTCGCGCGTCTCATTGTTCACATTTTATACGACTGTTCTCGACAATTTCTTTTCACGATGCACGATGAATTTTCTCGAAATTCGCTGGATCCTTCTTGCAACCTCTTCGACGACGACCATGTCGTTGATTTGTGCAAAAAGATCGCATATCGCTCGCGCCCACGTGTGATTGGACGGTTATATAAAAACAGGCAATTACATAAGAGCAATAACCTGCTGGAATCCCGGCGAAAATTACGCAACAATGACCCCCTCGTGTGTGTGTATATGTGTTATTCTTGCATAATTCAAGAATCAATTTCTGCATTTTGGCCAACGTTAGAGAATCCGCGCGCGCGACGGGGAGAACAACCTGGGGAGGACAAACGGCACAATTATGTAAACTTGGCTAGTTTTCCCGCCAAACGTCTATTTCTCGACCTACCGAGTCGCAACTGTTAAAACTTGCAGAACGCTCAGAGTTTTTATCCCATGTGAATAATTAAACTGATAATGGCTTGAATTTCTCCACGACGAATCTCGATTATTTCTAAAAGTCTTTGGTTTTACCAAATCTGGATGTAATGGAAGATCACGCGTGTAATAATAATATAAAATATATATATGCGAGTGTATGTATGTATGCGTGTGTGTGCGCAATTCAACAAGCAGGAGTTGTAACAAAATATTGACAAAGTTTATGGATTCGAGAGTGGATCGTTAAGTCTACATATATATGCACATCTTTCTTTTCATTCGTTATCGAAGTGGATTAAAATCGTATACAAGAAAAATGCAAGGAAGAATGTTTATCGTATTTATAATTAAAATAGTCCTGTGGTAGAAATTCTCATGAATCTCCACAGAAAAATCATATGTTTTTTTAGAGCCTTGATGATTGCGAAATTAAATTTAATTGAGCGGTTTGAAGTGAGGGAGGTTTTATCATTGCTTTGATTGCATAGTTTTGGGGCTAAAATTGAAATCTGTCTATTTGTGCGTCTTGTAGTGAGAAGAAAAAGAGAGAAGGAAACGAGAGAAATACAATCAGACAGAGAAATAATCATTCTCGTTACGTCGGAGAGAACTTGTAGCAAACAATTGTATCGACGAGAGCATACTGTAAGAAAAATTTAGCTACCAGTAAATATTGTTCATTGCAATAACTTTATTCATCATAACAATAAGTTTGTTAAATTTTTATAGTCGAAGCTATTTACTGATTGCAAAATTTTTCTTAATTTAGATCAATGATTCTGAAACTGAGTGTGTAATCAAACATTAAAACGCGGGAGATTATACAATTGATTTTTTTGTTAAGCACATATTAATTTGTATGGAATAAATCTGCGACGCACATTTTCATTTGTATGTTTTGCATAGTAAAGGGGGGAAAGAAAAAAAAAAAAAAAATAGAAAAAAGAAGGAAATGGGGGAAAAGAGGAGCAACATAAATAATCATCCCCGTGGCATTGGGGAGGGCTTTATAGCGAGCGCAAAAGTAGCGAAGAGTGGGTCGATGACCAATAATGATTTCGAATGCCAATTGAAGCACGTATATTAGCGCTAAACGCACTTGCGTATGTTTGCGGCTATGAGAGAGTGTTTTTGTATGAGCGCCACAGCGCAATCGCGCGCGTAATTGGAGAAGATAATCTCGTGCGAGTGTGCGTGCGCGCGTGTACGTGTATTCGATAGATTGTACATATACAATAGTATCATGCGTAGGGGTAACGAAAACAAAAAAAAGCAGCGGCGAGCGAATCGCTCGTATTATTTGCGAGAACGCGCTTAACGAACGAAGCGCGCGGAAATTTCTTTGTCTCATTTGTATCGCAAGAAGTAATGCGCGCGCGCTCGCGTGTGTGTATTGTATAGTGTATATATATATGCTGCACATTACATACAAATAACATTGATGGTCAAAGGCAAGAATGACGCGACGAATAATGAAATGAAATCTACGGGGGTAGGGGAACCGGTCCCCAGGCAAATAGAAAAATTCGCCAATCGCCGACGCGGACAGGTTGTGCCTTCTTGCTCAAAACTTATATTCAATTCTGAGAATTTTAAAGATTGGCCAATAGTTAATTTTTTTTGTAGCTTCTGTGATCCTTTGCATGGCTATGGAACTCAGCACATCGGGCATTCTTTTTTCTCTCAACGAAACTAGCTTCTTCTCTGTTTCTGCTCACTATTTTTCGAACTTCATTGGCGGAATCAACGACTCGCCTCGGTATTGGCTTCGCTCGATCCATTTCAAGAAATATGATTGATTCGTCTTGTAAAAGTATTTTAAAAGAAAATAATATCCGATTGAGATGTTTGAGTTTGAAAGATTGCAAAATTTTGTGCGAGCTAGGATTAGGAGAAATTCAGTAATTATGTGAAATTTGTGTATCGGTTCGGGGTACAAAGGATCGTTGCTGTGAGGTGTGAAAGACACGCGTGTCGATTTTATGAATTCTTTGGTCGATGCATGGTGATGGAAATCTTTAAGATCGTGTGGTGGATCGGACAATTCCATGCCCATGTAGAACGGTGCTGCGCTCGCTTTAACGGCGGATCAACGTGATAGATTCACACGCGCTTCGTTCGCGTTATCTTGTACATAAGTAGGTTTTAGTTTTTTACTATCGTAAAAATCACGGCATAACAACTACGGTGCCACACATCGCATACTCAAAGTTATAAGAAACAAGCTCGAATTGTACAATATCATTGCCCAATATTAATTTCCATAGCTCTGTATGAGAGATGGTAAGTTGATCATACCGCGAGTACAGAGATATTGAAATATTTGTAAAAAGAGTGCATAATGGGGAGGAATATTTTATAGTTGCGGCTATGTACATAAGTTTATAAGAAGCTGTAGGCCCTCCAAGAGTTTGGATCTAAAAGTTAAATATTTGTTTCCTTTTTGTATAAGGACAATGATTCATTAGTCGTCTCTTCCTTACAAATGTCACCGAATAGTCTTCTTTAACGCAGGTTGCGGTAATGTTGATACAATTAGGCTGTAACGTTACATTAAGACATAATTAAATGTATACGTAGAGAAATAAAGGATGAAGAGGATAGAGGGGGGAGAGTGGTAGTGAGAGAAAAGGACAAGAGTGTGACGGAGAATTTGCGTGTGTGCCTCTGTGCGTGTATGTATGAAAAAGTCTTTTTGAATTGGCCAGGGGAACTTGAGGTTGTTTTGTTGCAAGTCCCTCGGTTTTGTCCAAAAGGACCCGATAAGATCTGTACGCTGCCAAATCGAATTAAGCATGGTTCGACGACGTGTTTTCATGTTTTACATCGAAAGGAAAGTACATCTAACAAAAAAAAAAAAAAAAAAAAAAAACACAGCAACAACGTAATTTTATAATATCATCTTGTTTTCTCTATAGGTAAATTTAATCTAAAATTGGTTAACACGTGCCACATGATGTATTTTTTCGAAAAAATAAAAAGCTGTTTACTAATTCATCTGAACATCATTAGCCTATTAACAATACAATGGATGAAAGTATGAGAAAGTGAGATATTAGAGAATAAACGAGTATTAATTTACTCCGCTATCTTTATTTTTCCATTTTATGTACGATTGTTTCGCTGTGTAACTTGAACCTAATTATTTACTTTAGTAGTAATACATTTTGTAGTTTTCGAATAAAGATCATTAGCCGATATGACCAAAATATGCTAGAGATAATCCTTTGCCTTGATTAAACCCTTACGGCCAAAAGTTTCGAGACAAAAAAATTATTAAAGATCTACATAGCTGTACCTGGGATGAAATTGATTGTAGTGCGCGGTACCCAATAATTACATGCGAGCAAAGAATGAGCCGCTAACTACCGTATAAGGTAGTGGGGACACCACAGGTTGTCTATATATAAAAAATGATTAAAAAAAAGTAATATAGTTCTGTGGGATAACAAATGAAATAATTTATAGTACTTGGGACTAAACATTTTGCAAGTAGGTAAGGAAAAAATGGATAAAACAGTCACGAGCAAACATTTCTATTGAGAGACGCCTCGACGACAAGTAAATTGTGGACTGCTGTTGGTACAATGACAGGCATATATGGCGCCCCTTGAAGCATTTAGGAATCGCGTTTTAGGGCCCATTAGTAGCTTGAAACGGAAAGCTCGAGTTTTGGTATATAATTTGGATTAAATAATTTTTGAACAATAAAATGGGTTCCAGATCAGGGAAAGCAGAAAAATAAATTGTCCTCTGCTTGGTTTCCTTATCTCTCTTGCACGTAGAGTCGACAGATAGACCGCCAGCGTTTAGTCTGCTCACTTTGATTCTGTTCCGACTGTGAGTATTGAAAAGCTATATTTAATGTGACTATAAGTTATTAGTACTCACAGTAAATAACGGAACGCGCCCTCTCTTTCGCTGCGGTGCGCTTGCGTGTCTATTGGCACGTCGCGTTACTACTTGCGCGATTAGCTGCTAGGTGGCCAGTGCTTTCGGCAGCGCTCTTGCTGGCAAGTTTAGTGTCGCGTAATTATATAGATGGGTTAAGGACCCATCGCAGTCTAACCACGCTTGACCAGCAACGCTCGCTTATCTTTTGTGCCTTTCGCTACCACCGGTAACTTTTTGTGACGCATCACCGGCAGCATCACCACCGGCGAACTTTTCGATGCTTTCGGTATCACCCAGTCATCCACCGTCGTCCAAGAGGGTTCTTACCCTCTGTGGTACTCTACTCCTTCTGAAGGGAGATTTCTACAGGAGCTTCCCAGGAGGAAATCAACCCTCTACTTTTTTTTTTCCACACTGCTTCCTAGGGCTCTTTCGGACGTTCTCCAGGGCTTTCGAGAGAGTTAACACATCCTAGGGGTGGTTTGGAGTCATTAGAGATTGTGGAGAAGGAGGCTGCAGGCGATTTCCTTTTTCTTAAACTACTTCTCTACCTTTGCTCCTTTTTGTGGCTGGGGACAACTTCAGGGAAATTGTCCAGATTGGATTTAAGTTCCCGATCGTACTTAGGGACTTTTTCCTTCTTTGGAAATTTCTTAGGAAGGAAGTTGCTTGGATTTTAATAAATTCCCTAGGCTCTTGATAAACTCAATTTGTATTATTAAATTTTTTTTTTATAATAAAAAAAAAAAGATTTTTATTCTGAAATGTAACCTAACCGGTTAGGTAACTGGTTAGGATGAGGTTAGGATGCTGGTTAGGTTGAGGTTAGGTTGCTGGTTAGGCGAAGGTTAGGTGGACTCGTTTTTCGCCTCTATAAGGCGTGCGATGACCTAACTGACCTAACCGACGGTTCTGATCATGTTTCGGGTGCGCGATACACCCTAACCGGCTAGGTCACCTAACGCCCCTAACTAGACCTAACCGGTTAGACCAAGCCAAGGATTTTAAGCCGCCGAAGGCGGCCTATTCCTTGGAAATCTATGGTTAGGTGGACCTAACCGGTTAGGCTAAGGCAAGTGTTTTAAGCCGCCGAAGGCGGCCTATTCCATGGAAATTCTAGGTTAGGTCGACCTAACCGGTTAGGCCAAGTCAAGGATTTTAAGCCGCCGAAGGCGGCCTATTCCTTGGAAATTCTAGGTTGGGTAGACCTAACCGGTTAGGCCAAGGCAAGTGTTTTAAGCCGCCGAAGGCGGCCTATTCCATGGGAATCTATGGTTAGGCTTTGGTAAGTGTTTTAAGCCGCCGAAGGCGGCCTATTCCTTGGAATTTCATGGTTAGGTCGACCTAACTGGATAGGCCAAGGCAAGTGTTTTAAGCCGCCGAAGGCGGCCTATTCCATGGGAATCTATGGTTAGGCTTTGGTAAGTGTTTTAAGCCGCCGAAGGCGGCCTATTCCTTGGAATTTCATGGTTAGGTCGACCTAACTGGATAGGCCAAGGCAAGTGTTTTAAGCCGCCGAAGGCGGCCTATTCCATGGGAATCTATGGTTAGGCTTTGGTAAGTGTTTTAAGCCGCCGAAGGCGGCCTATTCCTTGGAATTTCATGGTTAGGTCGACCTAACTGGATAGGCCAAGGCAAGGATTTTAAGCCGCCGAAGGCGGCCTATTCCATGGGAATCGATGGTTAGGCTTTGGTAAGTGTTTTAAGCCGCCGAAGGCGGCCTATTCCTTGGAATTTCATGGTTAGGTCGACCTAACTGGATAGGCCAAGGCAAGTGTTTTAAGCCGCCGAAGGCGGCCTATTCCATGGGAATCGATGGTTAAGCCTAGGCAAGTGTTTTAAGCCGCCGTAGGCGGCCTATTCTATGGGAATTGATGGTTAAGCTTAGGCAAGTGTCTTAAGCCGCCGTAGGCGGCCTATTCCATGGAAATCTATGGTTAGGTGACCTAACTGGTTAGATCTAGGGAAATTTTGATTAAATTCAATTTCTTGGAGGGGGGGTTTGGCATGCAATGGGCCGCCTTTGGCGGCATAAAACACTTGACTGGGCTTAATTAAAGGATTTTAATGGAATAGGCCGCCTTCGGCGGCTTAAAACACTTCCCTAGGCTTAATCTATCAATTTTTAATGGAGTAGGCCGCCTTCGGCGGCTTAAAACACTTCCCTAGGCCTAACCGGTTAGATCGACTAACCGAAGATTCCTATGGAATAGGCCGCCTTCGGCGGCTTAAAACACTTCCCTAGGCCTAACCGGTTAGATCGACCTAACCGAAGATTCCTATGGAATAGGCCGCCTTTGGCGGCTTAAAACACTTCCCTAGGCTTAATCTATCAATTTTTAATGGAGTAGGCCGCCTTCGGCGGCTTAAAACACTTCCCTAGGCCTAACCGGTTAGATCGACCTAACCGAAGATTCCTATGGAATAGGCCGCCTTCGGCGGCTTAAAACACTTCCCTAGGCCTAACCGGTTAGATCGACCTAACCGAAGATTCCTATGGAATAGGCCGCCTTTGGCGGCTTAAAACACTTCCCTAGGCTTAATCTATCAATTTTAATGGAATAGGCCGCCTTCGGCGGCTTAAAACACTTCCCTAGGCCTAACCGTAGATTCTTAAGCAATAGGCCGCCTTCGGCGGCTTAAAACACTTATCTAGGCCTAACCGGTTAGATTGACCTAACCGAAGATTTCTATGGAATAGGCTGCCTTCGGCGGTTTAAATCACTTGAATAGGCTTAATCGGTAAGGTTTAACACTGTTATTAGCTACTTTGACCTAACTACCTAACCGGTTAGGTTTATCAGTGTTATAAGCTATTTTAACATATCTACCTAACCGGTTAGGTTTATATAGGTTAATTTTAAGCGACTGAGACCTAACACCCTAACTACCTAACCACCTAACGGGTGTTAGGGTGTTAGGGTGTTAGGGTGTTAGGGTGTTAGGGTGTTAGGGTGTTAGGGTGTTAGGGTGTTAGGGTGTTAGGGTGTTAGGGTGTTAGGGTGTTAGGGTGTTAGGGTGTTAGGGTGTTAGGGTGTTAGGGTGTTAGGGTGTTAGGGTGTTAGGGTGTTAGGGTGTTAGGGTGTTAGGGTGTTAGGGTGTTAGGGTGTTAGGGTGTTAGGGTGTTAGGGTGTTAGGGTGTTAGGGTGTTAGGGTGTTAGGGTGTTAGGGTGTTAGGGTGTTAGGGTGTTAGGGTGTTAGGGTGTTAGGGTGTTAGGGTGTTAGGGTGTTAGGGTGTTAGGGTGTTAGGGTGTTAGGGTGTTAGGGTGTTAGGGTGTTAGGGTGTTAGGGTGTTAGGGTGTTAGGGTGTTAGGGTGTTAGGGTGTTAGGGTGTTAGGGTGTTAGGGTGTTAGGGTGTTAGGGTGTTAGGGTGTTAGGGTGTTAGGGTGTTAGGGTGTTAGGGTGTTAGGGTGTTAGGGTGTTAGGGTGTTAGGGTGTTAGGGTGTTAGGGTGTTAGGGTGTTAGGGTGTTAGGGTGTTAGGGTGTTAGGGTGTTAGGGTGTTAGGGTGTTAGGGTGTTAGGGTGTTAGGGTGTTAGGGTGTTAGGGTGTTAGGGTGTTAGGGTGTTAGGGTGTTAGGGTGTTAGGGTGTTAGGGTGTTAGGGTGTTAGGGTGTTAGGGTGTTAGGGTGTTAGGGTGTTAGGGTGTTAGGGTGTTAGGGTGTTAGGGTGTTAGGGTGTTAGGGTGTTAGGGTGTTAGGGTGTTAGGGTGTTAGGGTGTTAGGGTGTTAGGGTGTTAGGGTGTTAGGGTGTTAGGGTGTTAGGGTGTTAGGGTGTTAGGGTGTTAGGGTGTTAGGGTGTTAGGGTGTTAGGGTGTTAGGGTGTTAGGGTGTTAGGGTGTTAGGGTGTTAGGGTGTTAGGGTGTTAGGGTGTTAGGGTGTTAGGGTGTTAGGGTGTTAGGGTGTTAGGGTGTTAGGGTGTTAGGGTGTTAGGGTGTTAGGGTGTTAGGGTGTTAGGGTGTTAGGGTGTTAGGGTGTTAGGGTGTTAGGGTGTTAGGGTGTTAGGGTGTTAGGGTGTTAGGGTGTTAGGGTGTTAGGGTGTTAGGGTGTTAGGGTGTTAGGGTGTTAGGGTGTTAGGGTGTTAGGGTGTTAGGGTGTTAGGGTGTTAGGGTGTTAGGGTGTTAGGGTGTTAGGGTGTTAGGGTGTTAGGGTGTTAGGGTGTTAGGGTGTTAGGGTGTTAGGGTGTTAGGGTGTTAGGGTGTTAGGGTGTTAGGGTGTTAGGGTGTTAGGGTGTTAGGGTGTTAGGGTGTTAGGGTGTTAGGGTGTTTGGGTGG